>NC_056749.1:303511322-303681322 GCF_019279795.1 Protopterus annectens
CTGCCTAAACTCTGCTCCTTGTGATTCCACAGTATATGATCTCTGGGCAGATATTCTTCATGACACCAATTTGATCTTAACATTTGAAAGTGTGCATCCTTACCACTTCTTCTTGTAATGGATTCAACAGTTTGCTGGCCTTGTCTATCATAGCAGGACTTCTGGGTTAGGAGCTTCTTCAACAGATTGGCTTTCACTGATCTGTTGTTCTTGACACATGGAGCCAACAATTGATTGTTAATGTGGTTCTGGTTTGTCTCGATGGAAGTCTATGAGCAGGTGAACCAGTATGTTTAGCACAAGGAACATTTCTGAGATTCAAGAGATTCAGGAGAACATTACTGATGTTCATCGTGTTACCCTGCTGCAGTCATCACACTTGGGTTATCCTGCCGTCAGGCGGTCCCGCAGTCGGCCAGAATTCCAAAGTCTTGGTCCGGCGTCGGTTGCTGTCGCTTCTTCCCTGACGTCAGAGCGCCAGGGATATATCAGAGGCATCCGATGCCATTTTCTTCAGTCTTTCTTGCCGCGCGGTGCCCGAAGCAGAAGCAGTTCGCAAGTGCCGGTCGGCCGACACCTGAGATTTTCGAATCGAGTTTCAGTCCGAAGTCTTCAAAGCTAAGTACCCCATTGGGGAACCTTTTCTTGCCTCAGTCCGATGTCAGAAAAAGTTAACAATTGCATTTCTTGTGGGAAGCAAATACCTCATAAGGATTTTCATTCTTTTTGTATACCTTGCCTAGGCCCAGACCATGACGTCACTGGTTGTCGGTTTTGTGCTAGGTTCAGTAAGCGAAGTATAAAGCGTCGCTTTGATTTTACACGGCACTACTTCGGTAAAAAATTTAATTACACTATGCCGTCGGAGCAGCCGACTACCGGCGTGCATAAAAAACGCAAGGATAGGGACAGGCAGCCTAGATCCAAGCCAGACTCCGAGGCCTCGGCTGGCCCGGTCGCCGGTTCTCCGATTTTCAGTGAGGCACCTACGCAGCCCCTGGCTACCGCTGAATTGGATCCCCAGGCTGCATCTGATCCCCCAGCAGAGATTTCTAGGCCGACACAGCCTTTTTCCTTAGGCCCAACCCACGACATCGCAGTAGGGGAAGCCGGTGCTGCAGAAACACCTTTGGTTTCTGAAGGTGTCTTCAGACCGACTACCCTCACCATGAAATCTTATGCTAAGCTTAAGACTCCTCTAAAACCAAAAAAGCCTACACTTCAGTCTCCAGGTGAAGGCCCTATACCTAAGAAACAGATGCTTAAAATGGCTGAAGATTTAATTTCTTTGATCAGGGGTTCCCAACCCCCCCTGACAAAAGGCCTAGACAAGAGGAGGATTATGCCTCCTCTAATCAGGTGTCTGTTTCCTCAGGCTCCTCTGAGGAACATGATTACTCCTTTCCCCCTTATGAAGATTCTGATGCTGAAGACTCAATTCCCTCAGCTTCTCCCCCTGAAGACTACTCTTTTGGGGAAACCTTACCCACCATGAGGGAACATTTCCACTGGGAGGGTCAGGACTACTCTGACTCAAAGAAAAAGCTCCGGGAATTTCTTTTACTTCCCCAGCACAGACCTCTTGCTATCCCCCCTGTTTTGGACATAGTAGATGATGTTTTATTAGAATCTAGTTTAAATCCAGATTCTCTGCCTCCTGCTCCAGCCAAACCAGATAGATACTATAGAGTGCCTGACTCTCACAAATTCCTTTACAAAAGCCCTGCTGCTGATCCAGAGACAATCTCCCAGGGTCCCAAAGGGGCTAAGGCTTCTGTGGCAAAAAATCCTGTACCTTCAGAAAGGGACTCCAGAGCACTAGACAGGTGGGGGAAGAAGGTTTACACCTCTACTACTTTAGCTATGAGAGCACTAAATTGTCAATTTCACATGCTTAAATACCAGCATTTTCTTATGTCTCAAATAAAACAAAAGATGGGCACGATCCCTCAACAGTCTGAACTCAAGGAAATGCAAGATCTGTTGCATGCAGCTGAACAGGTGGGCAAACATACTTTACAATGTGGTTTTGATGCCTTGGAAGCTTCCTCCGGAGCAGCTGTTACTGGGTCTGTTATACGTAGGCATGCTTGGTTAAAGGAACAATCTCTGCCTCATCATGTTAAAGCAAAGTTACTGGATGCGCCCTTACAGCAGGATGTTTTATTTGGGGTTAAAGCAGTGGAGGTTTTAAAGAAAATGGAGGACAAGGCAAAATCTATGCAGACGGTCAAAGATTTCTTACAGGTACAGCCCCAACGCTTCAGCAGGAATTGGCCAACAAAAAATTGGTCCTTTCCAGCTTCTGACAGGCCACAGAGGGGTAAATACAGGCGCCCAGGGGGCAGAGGACAAGCACAAATCCCTTACAAACCTCGCCAATGGGGCACTACAACACAGAAAGGAGGAGAAGACAGGTCCCAAACCACTAGAAGGCAAACACAATGACTTAGACATCAAACTGCCAAGCAAAACCCTCTTGGCAGCTCTCTTGGGAGGAAAATTGACACTTTTTGCAGACAACCGGCGCATCGTCACAAAGGACAAATGGGTCCTAGACATTATCTCACATGGATACAGATTCCATTTCCACACCTTGCCAAGGATAAAAGGAATGCCAAACCTGCCACAAAATTAATGGGCAGAGGCACAAAAACAAATTACAGCTCTGATGGACATGAAAGCCATCCAACTGGTACCTACACAGGAGCAAAGCCAAGGATTTTACTCAAGGCTCTTTCTAGTCCCCAGAAAGGACAATGCTTGGAGACCCATTCTGGACCTTTCAGATTTAAACACTTTCTTGCAAGTACCCAAATTCAAGATGCTAACACTACAGCAGCTTCTTCCCATGTTGGGCAAGAAAGCATGGCTAGTAACGTTGGACCTCAAGGAGGCATACCTGCATGTCCCTATCAGACAAAATTGCAGAAGATACCTCTGTTTCATTGCAGGTTCAACCCATTACCAGTTCTCTACGCTGCCCTTTGGCTTATCTACTGCGCCCAGGGTCTTCACAAAATGCCTGGCACCAGTAATCGCGTACTGCAGGCAGAGGGGAATTCAAATATACCCATACCTGGACGACTGTCTCATACAAGCAGAAAGCAAGGACATTCTCTTACAACACCTGGCTTTTGTAAGACATCTTCTAAGTTGCCTAGGGTACACAGTAAACGAACAGAAATCAAAACTAGTGCTCTCACAAACTATCACATTTCTGGGTGCCAGCTTGAATACAACGGCCCAGATGGCTTATCTGACGCCAGACAAACAACTACAATTAACTCAATACTTCAGAACAATGGCAACAAAGACCCATCTCCCTGCAAGAAAAATTCTGCAGGCCCTGGGCTTCATGGCATCTTGTATACTACTAATACCATTTGCAAAATTGCATATGAGGAAATTACAATGGTACCTAAAAAGCGTATGGACTCAACACAGTCACAGCGTAGGAACTATGATAACTCTCATTCCCTGCCTTCGACAGGAGTTTCTATGGTGGTCACAAGCTTGTCACCTCAACAAGGGTCAGCCTTTCACCCTACCCCCAGCCAGGCAAACTATGACAACAGATGCATCGGACTATGCCTGGGGGGCACACATGGCAGGACAGTGCGTTCAAGGCTTATGGACAGCAGACCAAAGGAATCTGCACATCAATCAAAAAGAAGTGCTAGCTGTACAAAATGATCTGACAGCCTTCAAGGACCTCTTGCATCCAGGACAGCTTATCATAAGGACAGACAACACCATAGTAATGTGGTACATAAACAAACAAGGGGGCACACACTCCTACCCTTTATGCAGGCAAGCAATGACCTTGTGGAACACAGCACTGGCTTACTAAGTTCAATTACAAGCTCAATTCCTGCCAGGAAAAAAAGAACATATTGGCAGACGACCTAAGCAGAAACATCATGGATCCCCACGAATGGAAACTGGATCCACAAGTATTCGCAATGATAACTCAAAAGTGGGGGCTCCCAGACATAGACCTGTTTGCCAGCCCTCAAAACTGTCAGCTAACAAAGTTTTGCACAAGGACTTTTCACCAACAAGCTTGGAAAGTGGACGCACTCTCATTCAGTTGGAAAATGCTAACAGTATATGCCTTTCCTCCACTACCCCTTCTCACAAAGGTGCTACTGAAAGTCAGGATGGAGAGACCCCGAATGATACTCATTGCTCCAGACTGGTCACGCCAGCACTGGTACCCACTATTAAGGAATATGGCCCATTGCCCACCATGGATTCTACCACAAATTACCCACCTGCTCACACAGCAAGACAATCAGATTCTACACAGCCAGCTCAAAACCTTAAACTTGGCTGCATGGCAAATCACCTAGGCAACCAGCCAGTTCCTCTCTCACAAGCTGTTATGGAAGTTATTCTGGAGGCCAGGAGGCCCAGCACCAGGAAAGCCTACTCAGACAAATGGAAAAGGTTTTGCGCCTGGAACCAAGCTAAAGGCCAAAATACCCTTCAGCCTGACATACCTCAGATTCTGCAATATCTAACTGAGATGTTACACAAAGGGCTTTCTTTTTCATCTATTAAAATCCACACCTCAGCTATTTCTGCTCACTACAACACGGATCCTCCCTTATTTTTACATCCACTCTTAAGGCAGTTTCTCAGAGGGGCCAAGAACATTAGGCCTCCCAGGAGAGCACCAACACCTACTTGGGACCTCAATTTTGTTCTTGAAAAACTCACGCTACCTCCTTTTGAACCATCTTTCTCAGCTGACTTAAAGTTTATATCATGGAAGACTGCCCTGCTGCTAACAATCACTTCAGCTAGAAGAGTTTCAGAGCTTCAGGCACTAATAGCAGTAGAGCCTTTCCTCATTTTTCATCAAGACAGGGTTTCTCTACGAACTTAACCCCTCTTTTATGCCTAAGGTGGTATCCAGTGTGGCCCTAAATCAAACCATCCATTTACCCACCTTCTTTCCAAATCTACAGAACAAAGGAGAAAGACTCCTGCATTCCTTGGACATTCACAGACAGCTACGTTACTACTTGGATAAAACTAAGGTTTTCAGAAAATCTGACCAGCTTCTTGAATCCTCTGCTACAGCATCACAAGGAAAGGCTATCTCAAAACAAACCATTTCCAAATGGATAGGACATTGCATATGTTTTTGCTACACCCACCATGGAAAACCAGTTCCTACTACCATAAGGCCCCACTCTACCAGGGCAGCAGCTACATCTACAGCCTTCCTCAGGGGGGTACCAACCAATGATATTCTGGAAGCTGCAACTTGGAGTTCAGTACACACCTTCACCAAACATTATCACTTACCACTTTACTCTAAGACCAGGGCAGGCTTCGCCACTGCAGTTTTGCAGGGCCTTCTTGCCCCCTCTAACCCTGTTTGACTCCTTTGCTCATCCTTAGCTTTGGGATTCTACCCAAGTGTGATGACTGCAGCAGGGTAACACGATGAACATAGTACAGTTTTGTACCTACCATAAATGTAGATGTTCGAGTGTATACCCTGCTGCAGTCCAGGTTGCCCTCCCTCCATCCCCATTAAAACCAGCTGAACTTATCTCTATTCTTCACAACCTCTGTGGTGTATTTGCTTGTGCCTAAGGGTTTTGTTTTACTTTTTTCAAGATAGCTATATATATATATATATATATATATATATATATATATATATATATATATATATACATATACATATATTTTTGCCTACCTATTAGGGGCACCTGACATCTGGGGCAAGAAAAAACTGAAGAAAATGGCGTTGGATGCCTCTGATATACCCCTGGCGCTCTGACGTCGGGGAAGAAGCGACAGCAACCGACGCCGGACCAAGACTTTGGAATTCTGGCCGACTGCGGGACCGCCTGACGGCAGGATAACCCAAGTGTGATGACTGCAGCAGGGTATACACTCGAACATCTACATTTATGGTAGGTACAAAACTGTACTTTATCTTGTTTTGGCTTCTCCAGTAACTGTTTTGCACTTTGACCTGCACATTCTGCCAAGCCATTTGACCACAGGTACTCCGGGCTACTTGTGATGTGAGTAAAGTCCCATTCTTCAGCAAATCTTTTGAACTGTTGGCTTGTAAACTGTATGCCATTGTCAGAAATAACTTTGTGTGGACTACCACTGCAAAATGGCTCTTCATCTTAGTAATGACAGTACTGGATGTTAGATTAGGAACTAGGTCAATCTTGAACCAGTGGGAGTAAGAGTCTGCTAACACCAAATAATGTTGACCATTCCCCTAAAAAAATGGCGGTTGCTGCTGTCGACCAAGGTAGTTCAGGAATCTGGATTAGCTGCAGTGGTTCTTTCTGTTGATGTGGCTTTGTACTATAACACACTGAAAAAGGTAAAAGTGCTCTATCAAGGTCTTGTGACATAGAAGGCCAAAATACTAGTCCTCTTGCCCTTCTTTTGTTAAGAGTATGTTCCTGGTTGACCACAATGCAAGATAGTAATGTAGTCTTGTTGCAAGGACTTTGGAACAATTACTTTTGGACCTTTCATAATGATGCCTTTATCAGACAAAATCTCATCTCTGTATGTAAAATAAGGTTACACTTCTTGAGGTAAACTAGACTGCTTTGATGGCCAACCTTGATTTGATAAAGTGGTTGAGCCTTTGTAAAACTGGATTTGTGGCTGTGTGATCTCTCAACTCAACAAGACATATGGAAGAAAAATGACGCACTTCCATGACTTCAAGGTTCTCATTCTCATGCTGTTCTGTGGTGTTTATGGGTGATCTGGATAAGGTAATAGTAAGATAAAGAAGTTTGCCTTTCTTGTAGACGAGTGAAATTATACTTTTGCAATCTCAACATCATGTTGCATTCTGGCTGGAGCTAAATGCGTAGGCTTTCTCAAGATAGTGACTGTAGGTTGGTGGTCTGTTTCGATCTGGATAGGTCTACCATAAACATAGTCATGGAACTTTGAACATGCAAACACAGTTGCCAAAAGCTCTTTCTCGATCTGGGCATACTGCATTTCAGTTTGGGTAAGAGTTCTCGATGCATAGGCAACAGGTTGATCCTCTTCTAAAATGACTGCACCAAGACCAGATTTCAAAGCATCACATGAAAGAGTAACTGGCTTGTGAACATAATAGTATCTTTGAGTTGGTGAACTAGCAATTCTCTGTTTCAGGACATCAAATGCTCTTTGGTGTTGTTCTAACCAAGACCATGCTACAGCTTTACATGTCAGCTCTCTGAGTGGTGCTGAAAGTTGGTTCAAGTCTGGAATGAACTTGCCTAGATAGTTAACCATGCCAAGAAAACATTGTAGGGCTTGAACTTTGTCTAGAGCTGGCATTTTGAGAATGTCTGTTTGCTTTGAAGGGTCTGGTCATAAGGCTGAACTGGGAAATAAATGACCAACATAAGTAACTTCTTGTAGCATGAATTTGCATTTTTGTGGATTGAGCTTAAGATTCACTTGAGGTGTCCTTTCCAGAACTTTTCTGAGGTTTCTGTCGTGTTCAGCTTCACCATGACCTCCTAGTAGTATGTTGTCTACTATAATAGCACAAGGATACCCAGAAAAAATTTGCTCCATCTCACATTGAAATACTTCACTTGCAGAATTTATCCCAAATGGCATTCTCAAAAATCTGTACCTGCCAAATGGACTACTGAACATAGTGAGCAGTGATGATTTCTTGTCAAGCTGAAGTTGCCAAAATGAATTTGTCTAACAGAGAAAAAACAGTGGCATTTGGCATCAAGGCTGTGACTTCATCAACTGTGTGCATTGGTTGATGACGTCTTTTTAGCACTTTGTTCAAATCTCATGGATCAGTACATATTCTGATGTCATCTGAGCTTTTCTTATGAGCTACCACCATGGAAGATACCCATTCAGTAGGAGTTGCAACTGGACAACTCGTACCTTATTGCACCATTTTGTCTAGCTCGGCTTTGACTCTGTCCTGCATGGCTATTGGAACTTTTCGAGCTGGCCTGGAAATTGGACTGTATCTGGATCTAACTTCATGGAGTACATAACTAGAAGCTTCCCTAATTTGTCTTCGAAAAGATCAGCATAGGTAGAAAAAATGTACTGGGTGAAATTAGAGCAGTGGTCTTGCAAGCTAACTTGGTAGACTTCCTTATTAAATGAAAGCAGTCCCATTTTCAAACTGTCTCTGAGCCCTAATAATGACTGGCCATGCCTCTTGACCACTTAAAATAACAATCAGTAGCTTCTTCCAGTAGAGTAACATGAAAGCACTACTGAGCCTTCAGTCTGAATTTCTTCACCTCCATAAGCAACAAGCTTCGCACACTTTCCCAAATCAAGCCTTTCACCGTGACACACACTAGCAAATGTTTCTGCTGACATAACATTGCACTTGGAACCTGTGTCAACTTTGAGCTTTGTGGGTTTGCCATTTAAATGAACAGTACAAAATACTTCATTCTTTGCCCTTATATCTACTGCATTGACTGTTTCATGAAGCACTGACCCACCATCCACATAAAGAGTAGGGTTGCAGCTCTCTAACTGATCAACTCATTTCTTAATATTTTCCCTTTTAATGAAAGAATGTGGGCCTTTTGATTTACAAAACCTTTTGAAATTATTCCACTTATTGCGTTTGTGATATTTTGACCCAAAGCTAAGCATTTTTTCCCTTTTAGACTCATGACTTCCATCACAATTACGACATTTGGCAATGAAACTAAGTTGGTGCCCATGCTTTGAGTTTGCTGACTCACTCTTATGCTTCACTGAGAATGTGCAAACTCTGGAATTTGCTAGAAAGTTCTGTGGTTTATCAATGAGTGTTGCAGGGGCTAGAGTTGCTGCTATGTGCTTAGGCCTGTTTCTTTTAACTACTTGCTGCATGCCATCAACATGAGCTTTGTCACTGTGCCTTCTAGAGTTACTCTCATTTGTAAACATGTTTGTATGCTTTTCTATGAGCTTATATGTCTGACAAATCTCAGTGGCCTTATTCAAAGTTAAATCACTGTCACGAAGAAAAATCTTTCTCACAGCATTATCTTTAATACCACACACAAGTCTGTCCTTTATGAACTCGTCCCTTAAATCACCAAATCTGCATGTTTTAGGTTTGTTTCTCAGGCCAGTTATATATGCTGCAAACATTTCACCAGGCTTTTGATCCCTTGTGTAAAATAAGTGCCTTTCATAGGTTCGTAGGTAGGTACTAGGCTATCAGCCCAAGGGCCTAAGTAAGCCTAGCCAACAAGGTTCCCTGGCTTATGCCACCCAAGAAAGTATTTCCTGTGCCCCTGTCGAGCAGAGCCACAGAAGTGATCCCGGGGTGTATTTCCTATTTCCCATCCACTCATCAAGATTTTTCTTGAAGAGTGGTAATTAGGAACTTTGCTTGACATAAATGGGTAGCATATTCCAGAGTATAGGAAGTCTCTAGGACAGGAATCTATCCCTCCAGCATGTCCTATTTATTGTGGTCCCTAGAGTGTGTAGCTCAGAGGGATTTGGATTTCTTTAGGTGTAGCATTTCCAACAGCTCTGGGTTTAACATAGCAGAGATCTCCTCAGAGAAGGTGATGTGCTACAGAGTAAAGCTGGAGTTTTTTGAGATGGTCAGTGTAGAGCATCTGTCTGAGGCCAGTAATCCTCTTTGTGGGGTACTTCTGTGGCTTTTCCAGCTACTGCAGATGTATTGTGAGGTACATTCCAAAAGAGGCGTTGTACTCTATAATGGGTCTAATGAGTGCCAAGTAGAGGGGAATAATGACCTCATTTTTTTTCCTGGATGAGAGAACCCTTTTGTGATGAGGTGTGTCACATAGAAGGATTTCCTGACTACTGTGGCGATGTGATTATCAAAGGAGAGACTACTGTCCACCTGGGTTACAAGGTCTGTTATCACACATTTGACATTAAGTAGACTGCCGTTTATGTGGTAGTTCATGGGTACTGAGTTTTTACCAAAGTGGATGACAATGCACTTTTTAGCAGTGAGCTTGAGGCAATGCCTCTGACACCAGGCATCTGTCTCAGTGAGAACCTTCTTTCTGTAGATGTCCACATCATTTGGGGACTCGACTATGGCTCCTAGTTTGCTGTCCTCTGTGAACTTCGTTAGCCAGAGGCCTTCTGTGTTAGCCTGTACTTCAGAGAAGTAGATACCAAACAGGATAGGTCCCAGAACTGAACCCTGTGGTACACCACCTGTCACTGGTTTGAAGTCAGATTTGGAGTCTGCAACTTTTACAGTGTGGGTTCTGTCAGTAAATCAGTTGGCAACCCATCTTGTGACATAGAGATTTATACCTAGTTTAGTGAGTTTAGCTATAATTCCAGAATGGGTGATTGTGTTGAAAGCCTTGGCGAGGTCAAGATAGGCTGTGTGAACCACCTTACCCTCGTCTACAGTTTTGGTGACTGCCTCAAAGAAGTCGATCAGATTCAGAAGGCATGATCTGCCTTTCACAAACCCGAACTGGGTGGGGTCCAGAGTTTGGAGGTAACCAATGTCTGTGTTTATGAGTTCCATGATGATACATTCCATGGCCTTGCAGACCAGGCTCGTCAGGCTAATAGAGCAATAGTTCCCAGGATCAGTGGTGGCTCCCCCTTTGTGGAGTGGAATAACTGTTGCTGTGCGCCATTCAGTGGGCACAAAGCCTGACGTGAGACTATGATTGAACATGGTGCTTAGCTGGGGAGCCAGTGCGTTCTGAAGTTTGTGTAAAATGTAGCCTGGGATGTTGTCCAGTCCCATGGATGTTGTGTTTTTGGTTTTACAGAGTGCAGCTTTTACCTGCATAGATATGATTACAGGGACTCTGCATTCTTCCAGTGTAGATATGGGCCCTTTAAAGGTTGAAAGGGGGGTAAAGTTAGCACTGATCCTATCTGCCAGATGTTGGCAATATCAGTTGGTTCTGTAATTTTCATGCCATTGTGCTGCAACTCTGAGCAGATCTGGGTGTTGCCATTGAGATTTTTGACATAGCTATAGAATGCTTTGTGGTTGCCCTTAGAATCAGTGGCGATTTTGTTTTCGTAGCTAGCTTTGGAGGATCTTATAAGGGATCTCAGCTTCTTACTGAGGCTGACCAGGGAGCTCCTCCATTCATGGAATTTTACTCTCTTTTAAAACAGTTTCATCCTTCTGTTGTAGAGTTTGTTTATGGCAGGGAGCCACCAGATTGGCTTACTTTTTTTGGAGGATAGCATATTGGTTCTGTTTGGGATAACACGATCCATGCACTTGTGTAAGTGCTTATAGAGTGCATTTGTGTAGGATTCAGCAGTCGTAACTGTATTGTCCATCTGCATGGGTGTCATGAAGTTCACTACTTCTGTCCTAAGAAGCATGAAGTTGGCTTTGGAGAAATTTTTTACCTTGGTTTCCTTAATAGTGGCTGGGGGCGGGATGCAGATATCTAGGGTAATTAACTTATGGTCGGATCTGACCAACGAGGAGTTGACTTCAGGTGTGGAACTCATGTTGGTAATGACTAGGTCTAGGATATTGTTGCCCCTGGTGAGGGTGTGTATAAGTTGATCCAGGGCATTGGAATTTATGAATTCCAGAAAGCGTTGAGCGAAGGAGTTTGTACATGAGTAGTTTTCCCCGTTAATGGTGGTATAGTTGAAATCGCCCATTATTGGGATGTTTGGTTGAACCGTAATATTTTCCAGTATATCAAGAAAAGAGGAGTGGGAATCCTGGGGCATGGTGGGGGATCTGTAGCAAGCTACAATTTGGATTGCAGTTTTGCCCAGAGTTAGTTGCACTTGGATAACCTCAGAGGCATTATGCTGCGCAACTAGCCTGGAGGTGTGGTTATCCTTAATGAATATGGACACACCTCTGCTTTTGGTGTTCTGGTCCAGGTTAGATTGCTGAAAAGTGTGGTATGAGTTATAGCCTGGTAATGAAGGGGTGCTGTCTAGAGCCTTGAACCAGGTCTCAGTCACTGCACAGATATCGATGTTCTCCATTTTAAGGAGTGCCTCGCATGAGTGCATTTTGAGATTTAGACTTCTAGCATTCAGCATTACCCTCAGTTTTTCCTTGCCTTTTCCTGTTACTGTGGTGAATTTGTCATTTGAACCTTGCCTAAAAGGGGGTTACACATTTCTCTAAACTTACATTTTAAGCACTCAGGGTCATCCCTTGACTCACCCTGTACAACAATATGACGGTTTCCCCCTCTCTTGTACAGACAGCCATTGAATACACAAAAGAATGTTCCCTTTCTATGGTTCCTGACCCAACTAAATTAAATAGAATAAATGCCTTTGTATGGTCATCTTTGTAAAAAAATGCAGTCTGTGTGAGAATGTAATACTCTTGCTCAAACACTCTCCAGTTCTCAGCAATATTACTGTCAAACACAAATGCACTGGGTTTTCGAAATCTGTCTGCCATGCCCACAAAGTATGTGCAAACACACTGAAAATATGGCACTTATAATAATGTACAAATTGTGCTGTGAGCTCATAATAACATTCAGTTGCACAATAAACTCTTTGAAATACTATACTTTGCGAAATATACTCTATAATGGCTGTATTCTGTGAAACAACTTTACTGTAATACTGCACAAACATGCAAACACTTTATACACTTCTGATAACTTGGATATCTTTGATGAATATGAAAAATACGGATTCCCTAAGCAGGTATTTAAAAATGCGGTCGTTTCCCCTTATTGTATTCATTTTATGCAATTCGGGCTTTATTTCAGACATTTTCAGTAGTAATTTGAATATTTTTGTCAATATCGGACATATTGGTTTATGTGAATATTGTTTAGAGGGTTCTGTATGCCTTATTTCATATTTTGTGAATAAGAAATAGTGCTGAGCAAGTTTTAATATCTGAAATTCATTTCTGACATGTTTTGCGAAGTATGCACAATGTAGGGATGTTTCACTCTTTCTTATTCCTCCAGTTTCAACTAAGTGCTTCTCGATCTTGAACTGAAGATGAAGAACTGAACTGGCTATCCCATACCCAACCTGACATAGCAGGTGTCTCTGAGACATGGCTAAAACCCAACATTTCAGACTCTGAAATACTACCCCCTGGGTTTCAAGTACTTGGACAAGGCGGCCTAAAAAAAGAAGAGTAGAGTAGTAGCCTTAATCTACTGTAGCCTACTCTCCATCACTCCCTACCAGAATCTTATTCCACAGTTCAACAGTGCTGAACTAGTCATAGGAAATCGCAAACTAAATAACCAGAAAAGCATTTGTGTTATAGCCCTCTATATCCCCCCTGGAAACAACAACACACTTGAGGAAATTCTCCTATGGGCCTCATATAATATCAAGCTTGAGACATACATCCTAGGAGATGTGAACATTGACTGGAACAGAATTACTGCCAGTAACTCCACCATTTCAATCAGTCTTTGTAATTTCACTCAACTCACAAATACTATAACCAGACCTAATAAAAATAACCCCCAGGCTCCATACTGGACTGGATCCTTGTCTCCCACCCAAACAAAATCTCCCACACTGGCACCTTACCAGACTCTATCCGTGATCACTTATCAGCCTTCATCCATAGAGCAACACCCTCCTCTCCTCATCTACACCAGTATATCCATACTCGGAATCTCAACAACTTTAACCCTTACAACTTTTTCCAATTCTATCAAACTGATAAATTGGAGCACTCTAAAAACTCTACCTCTGGACAGTGCTGTTGAATTCTTCGACTCAACCTTCTTAGACATTCTTAACTCCCAAGCCCCTCCAAGAATAAAACATATAAAAACCAATTCCGTCCATTGGCTTAGTAAGGATACCAAAACACTCATGCAACAAAGGGACAAGACCTGGAAACTCTACCATCGTAATAGGCACCCTGACACCCTTCTTAAATATAAACAACTCCGCAACTTAGCCAAAAAACATATCATACAAGACAAAAAAGCATACTATATCAAACTCCAGTCTAACCACTCCTCTAACCCCAAACAATTCTGGAAATCCATCAACTCACTTCTCAACCCAGGCACCAAAAACAACCCTTGCCCTGACACTAGTAAATCTGACCCAGAAATAGCTACTCTGTTCAACTCCTTCTTTACTAACTCTATAGCAGAACTCACTAAAACATTCCCAAACAACACCACCTCCCCCCAAATCAAACCCTCTGCCCAACCTTCCACCCCAAACTCACCTCCCATATTCCACCTCAAACGCAGCCCCACCTCATATATAAAAAACTTCTCTCTAAGCTTAAGCCTTGCTCCAATGCCCCTGACAATATCCCCTCACTCTTTTTAAGAATTGCAGCAGACAGCATCGCTATCCCCATTAGCATACTCCTCAACAGATCCATACAACAATCATATGTCCCCAAACTGTGGCGTGTAGCCTTTATCCTACCCCTTCAGAAAGGAGGCAAAAATAATAACATCTCCAACTTCTGACCCATAGCGATTCTCTACCCTATTTCAAAAATTCTTGAGAAATGCATTCATCTCCAGCTTATGCCATTCATTACACATAACCAACTCCTCACCCCAGCACAACATGGTTCTGTCCTGGCCATTACACAATAACAGCTCTTCTCTCTTTTCTAGACATCGTAAACCATGCCCATGATTCCGGAAAACTTGTATCCACAGTCCTCCTTGATCTCTCCAAGGCTTTTGACAGTCTCCCATACCCACCTTCTTCACCACCTTTCCAATCTTAACTTCTCACAAAACACCATTACCTGGTTCAGCAGCTACCTCTCTGACAGATCTCAGCCAGTAAAATGGAAGACTGGCACCTCAGCCTTCCTTCCCACCCCAACCGGGGTACTACGGGGATCCATTCTTGGCCCTATGCTCTTCAATATCTTCATTAATGATTTCCATGCAGCCATTCCTAACACTAAGATAGTACAATATGCAGATGACTCAACTTTAGTTTGCTTTGCATCAAACCTCCCTGAGCTCCAAACAAAAACTCAAACTGCCTCCTCAACTACTGAGAACTGGATGCTCCAAAATCACATCTCTTTGAATGCCAACAAATCAAAGATCCTTCTATTCTCTCCCTCAAAATCTGTCCGCCTAGACAAAACCTCTTTCAAGATTACAAGCCTTGCCAACTCCACTATAGAAGTTGTTCCTTTTGCTAAACTTCTCGGAGTTACTATTGACGAACACCTAAAATTCAATACCCATATTCAGCTAAATGTAAAGAAAACCCATCAGAAACTTGACATGCTATACAGAAACTCCCACTTCCTCTCTCCCTCAACAAGACAGACACTCGCCACTACCTTCTTACTACCTCCACTAATGTATGGTGCTCCCCTACTAACCAACCTATATTTCTCTATCTCTTCTAAACTAGAATCCTTTTACAATAAAATCTCAAAGTTTGCCACCACTTCCAAATACTCCACTCACCGCTGTAAACCTCTCTACCAGCTGCAATGGCTAGAACTTCCAAACTACCTTGACTTCCTCCAACTCATCACCACTCACAAGCTTATTTTCAAACCCAACTATATGCCCAGCACTAACAAACATCTTAACATTATACACCCCAAACAGAACTTTAACATCTACCCACCAAATTCCAATCTCTGTTTATAAACCAAACCGTCACGCTGGTCAGCTTCTCCTGTCCTTTTCCATTGCCAAAAAATGGAATTCTTTCCCTTCATCTCTAAGAATTTCTGAGAACTCTGAGCACTTCAAAACCCAGCTGCATTCTTACCTCTCCCAAAAATGGAAATGCAGTTGCACTCCACCTACCTAACCTGATTAATACATAAATACTTTATAACACACAGTTTGTTCTTCCTTACACACTGTTGATTAACCCTATGTACTGCCTTCATGCTAATGCTACCTCTCTACCACTCTGAGGATTTAAACCTCTGTATTAATGTAACTCATGCTAGTATTCATGCATAAAGAACTCATCCATGCTAATGTTACTTCTATATCATTGTCAGATTATTTAAACCTCTGTAATAATTTAATCTTGTACCTCTGTTCTCAACCACTAAACATGTAAATATGCTTTACATCCTTCTCCAAGCTGCTGTTTAACTTTTGATTAGTTTTTGCTATTTTGTATGTAAAATTTGCTTAGTTTGTTTCTGTTTCTACTATGGATTGTACTTCATATTATGGAGCTTGTACTATGTGTTATTGGAGCTTTTCTCCCTGGGCCTCCACTGAAAACAGGCTCTTTGAGCCCAGTGGACCTCCCCAGTCATCAAACTGGAAAAAAAAAATAAATAATGAATAAGAATTTGGATTCATCCTGGCTTCAAGTCCTTTAGATATGCTTATGTTCTTCGTGGTTCACTGTTGCAGTCATCGCATTTGAGTTATCCCTGCTAGGGTAGCCCTCAGTCGGACCGAATATCAGAGGCTTAGTATTTCTGTGTCAGTTGCTGTCGTTTCAGGACTGACGTCAGGCCATCAGTAGTATAAAGTAAGGCAGCCAACGCCATTACATCAGTCTTTCTTGCAGTAGAGCCTGAAGCAGAAGCAGTTAGCATGAGTGCTGGTCGACTGCTACCTGAGTTTCGTCTACCGAATTGAAGCTGAAGTCTTCTAAAGCTAAGTACCCCGTTGGGGATCCTTTTTTCTTGCTCTAACTGATGTCAGGAAAAAGTTAACAATTGTCTCGCCTGTGGAAAGCAAATACCACACCGAGATTTTCATTCTTACTGCGTCACTTGTTTATGCCCAGACCACGACGTCCGCTGCTGTTGCTTCTGTGCTTTGTTCAACTCCAGAACTACCTGTCGTCAGGTCCTTATTGTAGCTAGATATTTTTGTTTACAGTCCTCAAACTCCAATATGGCTTTGGTAAGCCATCCGACAGCAGATCTTCCAAATAAACATAAAGATAAAGGCAGAGACAGATCACACAGGTCCATACCTAGCGGCGACGCTCCCATTAAGCTAGTCGTCAGTTCTCCGGTCCTCAGTGAAGTGCTTTTGCAGCCCCTGATTCCCACTTGTGTGGATTCACAGGCCGCTACTGAGACCTTTTAGGAGTCTTGTATGCCGCAAAACTCTTCTTCGACTAAGGATCCTGCAGTCGTTTCTACCTTGGATGGGTCTGGAGCCACTGAGCAGGCACCGGCTTCTGAGGAAATACTTCGCACTACCGATTCTCGACACAAACGACATCTCCTTTTGCGACTACTGTTCTTTCAAAAATGACCACATTTCTTAGGCCCAGGGTATGAACCACACCCAAGAAACCGACCCAGTCTCAGGCACCTGCTTCCTTGCCTCATTCTCAAATGCTTAAAATGGAGGAAGACTTTGTCATGCTGATCAGGGGAAGCCAAGCTACCCCTTCCAAAAGGAAAAGAGATCTATCCTTTGTAGTTTTGTCTGAACAAGAGTCTGATGACTCTGATGCATCTGAATATGAAGACTTGCAACCCCTCTCTACTTATGAGAATTCTGATGCAGAGGATTCCATCCCTTCAGCCTCTCCCGCAGAGGATTTTTCCTTTGGGGAAAACCTTCATAAGTTAAGGGAGCATTTCCAATGGGAGAGTCAGGACTAGCCTTAGTCTGAAAAGAGACTCAGGGAATTCTTAGATCTTCCACAGCACAGACCCTTGGCCATCCCTCCAGTCCCGGATGTTGTGGAGGCTGTTTTCCTGGAATCCAGCTTGACTCCTGACACCCTCCCTCCTGCACCCAGAAAAACCAGACAGGTACTACAGAGTCCCTGACTCGCACAAATTTCTTTTTAAAAATCCTACTGCTGACCCTGAGGTTATTTCTCAGGGGCCTAAAGGGATTAAAGCAACCTCTGCTAAGAATCCCACCCCCTCAGATAGGGATTCCCAAGCACTAGACGGTGGGGATAAAAAAGTATACACCTCAGCTACTCTTGCTATCAGGGCACTAAATTGTCAGTTCCATATGCTAAAATTTCAGCAACATACCCTGGAACTCCTCAAACAAAAAATGTCTTCCTTTGCTGCTTGTGCAAAATCTAAAGAGTTACAAGAGTTAATGCACTCTGGAAGTCAAGTAACTAAACACACCTGGCACTGTGGATTTGACGCCCTAGAAGCTTCTTGCGGGGCAGCAGTCACTGGATCTGTCATTAGAAGGCATGCATGGCTTAAGGAACAGCCCTTGTAAGTCCATGTCAAATCTAAGTTGTTGGTTGCCCTCTTGCACAAAGGCAACCTATTTGGCACACCAAGGCAGAAGAGGTCTTAAAAAAGATGGAAGAAAAAGCAAAATCTATGCAGACAGTTAAGGATTTTTTTTTTTACAAGTCCAGCTTCCTAGGTTCAGCAGACATTGTCCCACCAAGCAATGGTCCTTTCCTGCTCCCTCTAAGCCAGTTCAGCCCAGACCCCCTCCCCCCAGACAGCAGCCACAGGGAATGCCAGAGATCTAAGCAGTGGACTACCTCCACTTCAAAACCAGGGAGTTCTAAGCCACCCCCTTATGGTAAGAACTCACTTCCACCCCCTCCCTCTGCCCACCTTCACGTACAGCCAGGAGGAAAACTCTCCTTTCACGAAAGCACCTGGGACACCATTACCAACGACCACTGGTTTCTCAACATAGTGTCCGAGGGATACATATTTTTTTTCCACACCCTTCCCACCCCAAAAGGTTTCCCAGCTCTACCTCCAAACTAGTGGGCAGAGGCGCAAAAGCAAGTCCTTTCCCTGCTCTCTCAGAGGGCAGTTGAGCATGTTCCTGCAGAACAGAGAGGCCAAAGTTTCTACTCCAGACTTTTTCTGGTACCCAGAAAAGAGGGCACCTCGTGCCCCATCCTCGATCTATCCATTCTAAACACTTTCCTGGTGATCCCAAAATTCAGAATGCTCACCCTCCAGCAGCTGCTACCCATGCTTTCCAAGGATGCTTGGCTAGCCATCCTAGATGTAAAAGAGGCCTACCTCCACATTCTTATCAGGGAACCATGCAGGAAATATCTGCATTTCAGGGTAGGATCTCAGCACTTTCAGTTCTTTGTGCTTCCCTTTGGCTTATCTACTGCTCCCAGAGTTTTCACAAAATGTCTGGCTCCAGCCATTTCCTTTTGCAGACAAAGGAATATCCAGATTTGCCCATACTTAAGGCGACTGCCTAATTCAGGCATACAACCAGGAAAAGCTGCTCAAGCACCTGGTCTTTGTAAAGTCCCTACTAAACCTCCCTAGGGTACAGCATCAACGAAAAGAAATTAAACAGGTGCCCACCAAAGATTATATTCCTGGGAGCAAGCCTGGACACAGCATCCCAAATGGCATTCCTTACACCAGAAAAGCAAATTTTCCTGACAGCCTACTTCTCTCAACTAGCCACCAGACCCCAGCTATCTGCAAGAAAAATCCTGCAAGCTCTGGGGTTCATGGCATCTTGCATACTACCCCTTCCATATGCCAGACTGCATGTGAGGAAACTTCAATGATACCTAAAAAGCCTTTGGTGTCAACACTCTCAAGACATGTAATTCCTTGCCTCAAAAAAGATTTTCTTTGGTGGGCAACAACATGCTCCCACAACAAGGGGCTACCTTTCTCAACACCCCCCCCCCACTCAGACCCTCACCAAAGATGCATCAGACTATGCCTGGGGTGCACACCCAGATGACAGGTGTATACAGGGCCAATGGAGCCCACAGCAAATCATCTGCACATCAGCCAAAAAGAGATGATGGCTGTCCAGCACGCCTTGATAGCTGTCAAGCCCCTTTTCTTCCCGGGGGCTCTCCTGATCAAAACAGACAACACCACTCTGATTTGTTATAACAACAAGCAGGGAGGGACTCGCTCCTACCATCTATGCAGGCTGGCCATGACCCTTTGGCACACAGCCTCTGACATGCAACTCCACCTTTTAGCACAATTCCTACCAGGTACTCTCAACTCTCTGGCAGACCAGTTGAGCAGAAATCTTCTGGACCCACACGAGTGGTAGCTCAACAGAAGAACCTTCACCCTAATAACTCAGAAATGGGGCACCCTGAAGGTCGAACTCTTTGCCTCCCACACCAAACATCAGCTCAGCAAATTCTTCACCAGGGAGCATCACTGCATGGCTTGGAAAGTGGATGCCCTGTCCTTCCCCTGTGTCAATCTATCGGTCTATGCCTTTCCTCCACTACCTCTCATCCTCCGGGTACTGCTCAAGAAAAAGGAGGAAAAACCAAGGACAATCCTTATAGCTCCAGACTGGCCTCGCCAGCACTGGTACCCCTTGCTGTGCAGGCTTTCCCCACTGCCACCATGGGATCTTTCTCAGATTCAAAACCTCCTGACCCAGAGGGAAGGGGAATTCATGCATCCCCAATTGCAGACACTCAGTTTGGCAGCTTGACTTATTCCCTAACCCCCAAGCAATCTGCCAACCTCAGTAAACAGGTTCTAGATGTTATATGTGAGGCCAGACACCCCAGCACTAGAAAGTCCTATGCTTACAAATGGAAAAGGTTCTGCACCTGGAATCAGGCTAAGGGAGCCAACATGACACAGCCATCCCTCCCTCTAATCCTGAATTACTTAGCTGACCTGCTACACAGTGGCCTCTCTTTTTCCTCTATTAAAATTCATGCCTCTGCTATCTCTGCTCATTTTCCCATTGAGCAGCCCCGTTTCTCACACCCTTTGATCAAACAGTTCCAAAGAGGGGCTAGCAATTTGAGACCACCCAGAAGAGCACCATCCCCAGCTTGGGAACTTAACTTTGTGTTGGAGAAGCTCACCATGCTCCCTTTCGAACCAGCTTCTTCTGCACAGCTAAAATTTCTTTCCTGGAAGACAGCTTTCCTTCTGGCCATCCCTTCAGCCAGAAGAATCTCCAAGCTGCAAGCACTCATGGCTGAGGAATCCTTCATCATCTTCCATGCTGACAGGGTATCCCTCAGGACTAACCCTTCCTTCATTCCACAGGTAGTGTCCAGTGTGGCTTTCAACCAATCCATTCATTTGCCCACCTTTTTTCCTAATCCCCAGAACAAGGGGGAGATGATCCTGCACTCTCTAGATGTGTACAGACAGCTCAGATTCTGTCTAGACAGGACTAAATCCTTCAGAAAGTCTGATCAATTGCTGGTTAGCTTTGCTACTGGAGAAGAAGGCAAAGCCATCTCTAAACAAACCATTTCCAAATGGATAGCACACTGCATCCATTTCTGCTACAAACAACACGGAAAGCTCCCCCCAAGGGGGTCAGAACTCACTCCACCAGAGCAGCCTCCACCTCTGCAGCTTTCCTCAGAGGAGTCCCCACCAGGGACATCCTGGAGGCTGCCACCTAGACATCTGTTCACACTTTTACCAAACATTACCACCTGCCTCTCTTCTCCAATTCCAGGACAGGGTTTGCCTCTGCAGTCTTGCAGGGCATCCTAGCCAGCCCATAGTTTCCTTGACTGCCTCCACCCATTTCCTCAGCTTTGGGAATCAACCCAAAAGTAATGACTGCAACAGTGAAACACGAAGAACATAGTACAGTTGGGTACACTTAACATAAATGTAGATGTAGAGTGTATTCACTGTTGCAGTCCTGGTTTCCCTCCCTCCCCCTTTTTTTCTTTTTTTTCCTCTCTTTCCTTACAAGGGACATATTGGTATTTACTTTCTACTGGTGGTGTTATTCCCCCAGAACCTGGCTCCTACTTGGAGGCTTCTGACAGGTTAGGGCAAGAAAAACCGATGTAATGGTGTCGGCTGCCTTACTTTATATTACTGATGACCTGATGTCAGTCCTGAAGCAACAGCAACCGACGCAAAAATGTTAAGCCTCTGGTATTTGGGCTGGCCGAGGGCTACCCTGGCAGGGATAACCCAAATGTGATGACTGCAACAATGAATACACTCGAACATCTGCATTTATGGTAAGTGTACACAACTGTACTTTTCTGCCATCATGTCCTTTTAGACATTCCTTTTCTGACACCATGTAGCTTGTCCCTGTCTAACATAGATAACAAGCAGGCGGAGTATTTTGTTTAGATGTTTTAATACATAGAAACACATCAGGATGGATAGCAGCAGCATCATAAAATCTAAGCAAACTGGTAGACAGACGGACGTTACATACATACATGCTTACATCTCAACGGCTTACTACAAAATAGCAGTCAGATTTGCATGTGATACACTTGTGCAAGCCCTTGGATATCTTCTTAAAGGTACTTACACACACATGGAGCTACACCATCAAAGCTCTAAATCAGCTGTGGACTCTTGGACCCCCTATTAGTTAGAATAGACAATACTCCAGTAATGATGTATATACTCGAACAAGGAGGGACAAGATCTTACCCACTTTGCAAACCAGCCATGCGTGTGAGAGCTGGCAGTAGTTTTACTCTTCAAACTACTTCCATCTCATCAGAAACGGACACAATAGCAGACTGAGTAGATTCATGCTAGACCATCATGGGTGGATGTTTCCCTCATAGGTCTTGTAAGAAATTGCCCACCTGTGGGGAACTCCCCAAGTAGATCTGTTTGCCTCCTGTCTTAACAACTAAACCAGTTCACTTCCAGGAAACACTGTAGAAAGACATGGAAATCAGATGCAATGTCCTTCTATTCCTATGTTGCAGTATTCTTGGTGTGGGATTTCCTGCCTTCAGGTGACCCGTACATCAGCTCCTATACAAAAGCTTCAGCTTGGCTGTTGCAGCTGCGTGGGACGTCACACATAGGGCCATAAACCAGGGACCCTATGTGTGACGTCTGCACGTACAATCGTCGGAACTTTTCAGCTGGAGACAACTTTGCATCATAAGGTCGTTCTCCAGGCGTCGGATTGACTATAGATAAGTAACCCGCTGGGTTTTTTGCATTTCTAATATTTTATCAATCTTTTGCATTGCTTAGGCTTGGTTGTTGTAGTTTTCAGCTGATGTCAGGTAAAAAGGGAAAGTGCCAATGCGGGCGCCATATTCCTCACAAGGATGCCCATGAGAAATGCATTTTCTGCTTAGGCCAGGAACACGACCATAACTCCTGCCCTATTTGTAAATCTTTTGTGCCTAAGACTTTACGTAGCCGTCTGGCAGCTCTAAACCTTTACTTAGAAAACCAACGCCTCAAACGGCTGGCTCTCAGGATGGATCCTGCTTTGGAGGTCACCCAAGAACCTCTGCATAAGAAGGCCAAAATGTCTAGGTCTTCAATGCCTGTCACTTTGCATCCAGATGCCCCGCCAGCTACCGATGTAGGAGTTGAGGAGCATTCGGTGGATCTGTCGCCTCCATCGACCTCCCTCACGGAGGCCTCTGCACAGCCGACATCCGGCACGTCCACGGAGCTTTCTCAGACACCGATGCCTGTTGATGTCGGGGGGAATCAGATTTGGGGGTTCCTTCGACTGGGATCCAGACCTCGGATACAGCCACTGTCATACCCAGCTCTAGACCGACTCCAACTAAAAAGAAGCAGAAAACTAAACATATTTCACCTGCTTCTGAAGCCCCTCCAGACTGGGAGGCCTTCACCTCTCTCTTATGCAGGCCTTTATGGCCCTTAGGCCTTCTGCCTCACCCACAACTACATTGCCTCTGCTAAGCCCTAGGTCTACCTCTGCTTCTTCTATTCCTATGGCTCCCCTCCCTGAGGAAGAAGAACAACATGACTCTACCTACTCTTCCCGAGATGACTCCATCTCTTATGCATCCCAGATTGCATCTCCCAAGGAATATTACTCTCCTGATGAGGATTCTGTGGAAGGGGATTCTCCACCTGAAGACATTACATTTGGTGAAACCATCACCAAAATGAAAGACTACTTCAAATAAGATACTTCCCAGATGACAGAAACCCAAAAAAGATGCTTTGAACTGCTGCAAGTGTAGTCCCCCTCCCCTTCAGCTGTTCCCCCTGTTCTTCCTGCATACTTGAATGCATTTCCTGCTGCCTGTAGAGTTCCTGACTCACAGCCCCCTGCACCTAAGTGCCTAGACCACTTTTACAAGGTGCCAGAGGAACAAAAATTCCTCATAAAGCCACCTTTAGCAGACCCAGCAGTGATTGCCACTGCCCCTGATAAACAGTCTAGGTTGTTACCATCTGCCTCCCTATTGCCCACAGATAAAGATAGCAAATCTATGGATAGTATAGGCAAGAAGGTGTACACTTCCTCCACTTTGGCCTTCAGAGCCATTAATTATCAAACACACATGACCAAGTATGCCCTGGACTTAGTATCCCAAGTCGCCTCTATGTTGGCTTCTATTCCTGACAGTCACATTAAAACGGATATCTCCTCCAAATTATCCTTAGCACTACAAGTGGCTAGACACTCTGTAAGATGCAGCTATGATGCTGCAGAAGCTTCTGCTCACTCTGCGGCATCAGCATCTGTCCTTAGGAGATGTTCTTGGCTTAGACTACAAAATCTGCCAGAGGACTTAAAGTCCATAATCTTGGATGCCCCCCTGGATCACAACTTCCTCTTTGGAAAGCAATTTGCAGACCTATTTAAGAATGTGCAAGAAAAAAAGCAAAGAGTTACAGGATATTAAACATCTCCTGGTATCCCCATTCCCAAATTTTATAGGAACTACCCAGCTAAGACTACCTTTGTTAGGCGTAATCCGCATTCTGCTGCCTCCTCCTCCAGAACCAGAAGAGGAACTAGAAGACATTCCTCATCCAGGCCCACTGGCCCACCTTCTCAACCTAGACGGCCTTTTCAGGACAGGTGCGGTCCCAATAATGCATGACTGCCTTGTTCACCTGCCCCTCTCAGCTTGCCTTATCCACTGTTTCCCCTTCTGGCAGAAAATCACCACAGATCAATGGGTATTAACCATTATTCAAAAAGGATACTTCCTATCATGGAAACAAATTCCCCCCTGGAAAGGCATTCAGTTTCCCCAAAAAAACGAGTGCCATCTCCTTCTACAAATTGTCAGACCTGCAACAACAAGGTACAATAGTGCCTGTTCCCACAGGGCAAGAAGGGAAGAAATTCTGCTCCTGTCTGTTCCTGGTCCCTCGAAAGAATGGACCCTGGAAACCCATTTTGGATCTCTCCTTCCTAAACCTTTACCTGCAGGTGCCAGCCTTCAAAATTCCGTCACTGCCCATTCTCTTGCTCCTCATACCCTCAAATGCTTTCATGGACACCTTGGACCTAAAAGATGCTTACCTGTACCTTCCTATCAGGGCCTCACACAGATGTTTCCTGCTTTTCTCTGGCCCATCCTCGCACTTCCAGTTTATGGCCCTGGCATTTGGCTTATCCACTGCCCCAAGAGTGTTTACAAAGTGCCTAGCCCTAGCCATTGCCTTCTGCAGGACCCAAGGAATCCAGATTTACCCATATCTGGATGACATCCTTATCGTGGCACAGTCAGAAGATTCCCTCTTAAGACATCTACACTTCACTATGTCCCTTCTACAAAGTCTAGGGTTCACCCCAAACCTCAAGAAGTCCTCCCTGAACCCAGACAAGGACAATTTATTCCTAGGCTGCAGAATCAATACAGACCGAATGAAAGACTTTCTGCCACAGGACAAGGTTCTATCTCTAGCTTCCCACTTCCAGGAAGTTTAGTTCTCCCAGACAAGTCACTGCAAGGCAATTCCTTTGACTCCTGGGATTAATGGCAGCTACCATTGGCCAGAATGCAGATGCGAAAACTACAGTGGTACCTCAAAAATATCTGGTCACAACACCAGAGTCACTTGGAACAAGTTATTCCCCTTCTTCCCTGTTTAAAGAAGGAAATCATTTGGTGGATCAAACAAGTACAACTAAACCCAGGCCTTCCACTGCAATCCCCCCAACCCATACAAATATTGCATACAGATGCCTCAGACTCAGGTTGGGGAGACACCTTGCACTCTTACAGAGTCCAAGCCCAGTGGCAACTTCCCATGAAAACCAAACACATCAATGTAAAGGAGATGACAGCAGTTCTTTTAGCTCTGAAACCTTCCTACCCCTACTGCTACCAGGTCCTCTTATGATAGTGACGGACAATACCACTGTAATGTGATACATCAACAAACAGGGAGGTACCAAGGCATACCAATTGTGCAGGCTAGCCGTACTAATTTGGGACCTAGCATCCCAGCACAACATAGTCCTGCAAGCCAGCTACATCCCTTTGCAGGACAACAAGCAAGCAGACTTGTGAGCAGACCATCCTCTCCACAACACGAATGGATGCTGGACAAGATGGTCTTCCTAGACATAGTCCACCGGTGGGGCACTCCACAAGTAGACCTGTTTGCCTCCCTCCAGAACAGTCCACTGCAGACCTTCTGCACAAAGACGTACGCCCCCCAAGCCTGGAAAGTAGACGCCTTCAGTTTCAACTGGGAGGGAAAGTTCCTGTATGCCTTCCCCTCTGGTTCAGAAAGTCCTTCTGAAAATCAGGAAGGACAAACCAAAACTCTTGCTAGTGACTCCCTTCCGGCCAAGGGCAATCACTGCAAGTTACCCCACAAGGTGGACCTACTGACACAAGACAAAGGAACTCTCCTACACCCACACTTACAAATACTATCCCTGACTCTGTGGGTGATAAATTATTAACCCCATTCAGACACCACTATTCAGAGGATGTGCGATCAGTCCTGAGGGAGGTCAGAAAACCCACTACTAGAAAATCAAACCTTGCTAAATGGGAAAGATTTACTCAGTGGTGTCTGGGACAGGAAAGGGACCCTTATGAGGTTGACAACCCCCTAGTCCTCTCATATATGTGTCAGCTTATAAGCCACCCCCTAGTCCTCTCATATATGTGTCAGCTTATAAAGGGTGAACTTTCCTATTCATCAGTGAAAGTGCACCTCTCCGCATTATCAGCATGCTTACCTCTAGATCCTCCCTTGCTAGCCAGGCTTTAAAGGCGTCTTGCACATCAGACCACCTAAGAAGCCTATTCCTCCTCCATGGGACCTGAACTTCATCCTGGAAAAACTGACGTGGCCCCCCTTCGAACCGGGTAATACAGCCTCTCTACAGTTTTGTAATTGGAAAACAGTACTGTTAGTGGCTATTACCTCTGCCAGAAGGGTTTCCGAGCTACAAGCCTTAATGGCATGCTCACCTTACACCATTTTTCATAGGGACAGGGTCACTCTGAGAACTGAACCTTCCTTCATGCCCAAGGTAGTCAATGACTTATCTCTAAATAAATCTATTCACCTACCCAATTTTTTCCCCTCTCCCTCTAACCAAGGAGAGAGGATACTCCACTCCCTAGATGTCCACAGGCAACTGAGATTTTAACTGGACAGGACTAAAGACATTAGGAAATCCAAACAACTTTTTGTAGCTTTCCACCCGAGGGCATTGGGCAAGGCAGTCACCAAACAGACCATTGCATCCTGGATTAGAAAGGCAGTCGTGTTCTGCTACTCACACCATGGAAAAAAACCCTCCAGTTGGGGTTAAGGCACACTCCACAAGAGCAGTGGCCACTTCCAAGACCTTCTAAAAAGGCATGGACACAGCTTCCATTATGGAAGCAGCTACGTGATCCACTATACACACTTTCACCAAACATTACAAACTGGATCAGATTTCCAAAGCACGCGCAGGATTTGCCAGGGAACTCCTACAAGGCTTTGTGGAATCATCTTCTGAATCTGCTACCCTTTCATCAAACTAAGCTGTGGTACTCTTCCACACCAAGAATACTGCAACATAGGAATAGAAGGACATAGAATTGTTGTGTAAAATCTTACCATAACCATAGATGTCCTTCTCTTCCATGTTGCAGTATTCCTTCCCACCCACCATTCCCCCTCAGAGTCTACCAGTCTATCTGCTCCCTGATTGCTCTCACCACTACAGAAGAGATCCAGGGCATTATACATGTCACCTTTGGCAGCTATCCTGTTGGGCCATCTACTTTACCTGCTTAGCTTCAAGTTCTGAGGATTGTGCATGCAGACATCACCCATAGGGTCCCTGGTGTATGGCCCTACGTGTGACGTCCCACGCAGCTGCAAAAGCCAAGCTGAAACTTTTGTATAGGAGCTGACGTACGGGTTGCCTGAAGGCAGGAAATCCCACACCAAGAATACTGCACATTCTTTTTACACAACAATTATTTCTCTTTCCCTTGAACTGGAATGTTCCTATGTACCCCCCTTTCCTCTGATATCCATAGTTTTTCTAAAGATCAAGATGGACTTGCCGAGGATTCTTCTGGCAACTCTCTTTTGGCCCAGGGAACATTGGTTCTTTGTTCTCATGCATCTTGCCTGAATAATTAATAGAAGCTTCTTCACAGAGAGGATTCGCTAACACAGGACAATCTCCATTTGACTGTATGAGTAATACGTTTTTAATCCCATTTTATTCACCTTTTTTTAGGATATGCAGCAGGTATTAAAGGAGGCCAGAAAAGCAAATACTAGGAAATCATACTTAGCCAAATGGAAAATATTTTCTGGTTGGTGCCATGAGAGAGAACAAGGTCCGTCCCAAGCAAGAACTCCTCTGGTTCTTCAGTACCTGTGTGAATTGCTCAGCTCAGGCTTTGTGTATACTTTTATCAAGGAACACCTTTCAGCTGTGTCTGCTTTTACATCTCCCACTTTATTAAATTGTATCAAGTTAAGCAGTTCTTGAAAGGGGTGTTGCATATTATTTTACCTAAATGGCACCTCCTTGGGATCTTAATTTTGTGTTGGAGAAGTTAACTCTCTCTTTATTTGAACCTGCAGCCAGTTGTTCTTTAAAATGTCTTAGATGGAAGACTGTTTTGCTCATTGCTCTGACTTCTGCTAGACTGGTATCTGAATTACTGGCCCTTGCATGTACACAACCTTTTTTGCTCTTTAATAAAGACCAGGTGAGTCTTAAGAATCAACCATTGTTTATGCCAAAGGTTGTTGTGGAATTTACCTTAAATTAAACCATTCTTCTGTCTGTGCTCTTCAGAAACCCCAAAGCAGAAGTGAAGGAATTATTTATACTTTAGACATCCAAAGACAGTTAAGGTTTTACCAGGACATAACTAAATAAATGAGAAAATCCTATCAACTTTTTGTTTCCTTTGATGGTAAGTTAAAATGACAGTCAGTATCTGAGGAAACCATTTCCATATGGCTTTCTCCAATTATAGTAAATTTCCCTTAGAATGTCAGGGCTTACTGTACAAGAGCTGTGACTACTTCTGAAGTTTTTTGGAAAGTAGTGGATTCTAGAAACTATATTACTAAAGTAATGACTGTGAAAACCAGAACATTGGGTGCTGGGTACATTTCTAGCATGAAATGCCAGAAACAGTACTTTTGATTGCTTTCACATGTACACTAAAAGCAGCTCCTTTTCATGGGCATTAAATTAATGTCGGGCAACTTCAGCTATGCCCCCACTGCTACTCTGTTTATCTTCCTTCAGTAGAATAAGATCCTGTTTATCTTCCTTCAGTAGAATAAGATCCTGTTAGACTTTGCTTAGGGTAGTGCACACTACTAATATTTTCCACACATTTGGTTATTTGATTTCTTGCCAGTATTTAAGTAAGAATTGCTGTTCAGAATTCATTCCATGCTTAAATCACATGGGGGAGCAGATAATTTATTGATGGGGAAATTGCATGTTGCCAACAAATAAAGTCTCTCAACATTATGAAGTATGTACAAAGTCGACCTTTAAAGTGAAAACTGCCCCTGCACAGCATGAAGCATTTGTTCCCTCATTTGTCCTCTTAATAGCTGAAGAGAGTTCAGCAGTAAGTAGTGAATCAGAAGCATCTAAGCAACTGCCATGAGTCTTTGTCACTTAGTGTACCAGACTTCAGAATGACTGACTGTGGCCTTTTACTGTTTAACAGGGAGAGAAGGGGGGTACCCTGCAAATCAATAGCATTATATCTTACTTTTCAGTTTGAGCTGAGGTGTTTTATTTTAAATTAGTTTATAATTATCTTGTTCATTAATTAACCGGTTTATCTGTAAACTAATGTTAGTGGGGAAGGTATTTTTCTTTAAAAATCATTTTTGAGGATGTTAAACCATTTTCCTTGTTTTATCTCAACACCTGATGTAGTGTTACTGTCGCTGAATGCTGTAGTAACGTAGCAAGTACACACCCAATAAAGGAGTTAAATCTGTTTGAGCTTGGTCAGAGTGTGGTGTTATATGGGTAGACTAGACAGATTGAGAAGCTGAATAAAGCAGCACCCGGGAGAGGAGTGGAATTAGAGGGAAGTAATTGCTGTCACTTTACTCTTTTTTTAATTTCTCCAAATGTTTAAGAATTTTTATTTTCATGGTAGGACTAGACCCTGTTACTGAGTTGGGGCATATTTTTAATGTCGTTGTTAGGGAAGAGTTAAGACAGGCACTGGGCAACCACAGCAGAGGTGGTAAGGAAGACAGCTAGAAAGGTGCTTGGTTTGCCATCTGGACAGAGGAATGAGGACAAGGAGTCCTGGTAGTGAAATGAGGAAGTACAGGACAGTATACAGAAGAAGAGGTTGGTGAAGAAGTGGGATTGCCAGAAAGATGAAGAAAGTAGACAGGAGTACAAGGAGATGAGACGTATAGTGGAGAGAGGTGGCAAAGGCTAAGGATAAGACGTATGGTGAGTTGTATAAAAGGTTGCACACTACCGATTTGGCTAGACAGACATACTGAGCTGGGAAAGATGTTGAGCAGGTTGGGGTGATAAAGGATAACAAGGGAGGAGTGTGTGTTGAGCAGGTGGAAAGAGTACTCTGAGGGGCTGATGAATGAAGAGAATGAGATAGAGAGAAGGTTGACTGATGTGGGGATAGTGATTCAGGAAGTGCAGTGGATTAGCAAGGAGGAACTAAGGACCGCTATGAAGGGGGAGAGGAATGGAAAGGCTGTTGACATACCTGTGGAAGCATGGAGGTGTTTAGGAGAGATGGCAGTGGTTTTTTTAACCAGATTGTTTAACAAAATCTTGGAAAGTGAGAGAATGCCTGAGGAGTGGAGAAGTGTATTGGTACCTATTTTTAAGAATAAGGGTGATGTGCAGAGCTGTAGTAACTACAGAGGGATAAAACTGATCAGCCACAGCATGAAGTTTATGGGAAAGAGTACTGGAAGCTAGGTTAAGAAGGGAGGTGATGGTTAGTGAGCAACAGTGCTGTTTAATGCCAGGAAAGAGCACCACAGATGCATTGTTTGCTCTAAGGATGTTGATGAAGTGTAGAGAACGTCAGGAGGAGATGCATTGTGTCTTTGTGGACTTAGAGAAAGCATATGACAAGGTGCTTAAAGAGGAGTTTTGATATTGTATGAGGAAGTCGGGAGTGGCAGACAAGTATGTAAGAGTGGTACAGGATATGTGCAAGGGCAGTGTGACAGTGGTGAGATCTGCAGCACGAGTGAAGGAATACGGTCAAGGTGGTGGTGGGATTACATCAAGGGTCAGCTCTGAGCCCTTTCTTATTTGCAGTGGTGGTGGACAGGTTGACAGATGAGATCAGACAGGAGTCCTCGTGGACTATGATGTTTGCGGATGATGTGATTTGTAGTGAGAGTAGGAAACTGGTTGAGTAGATATTGGAGAGGTGGAGATGTGCTCTAGAGAGGAGAGGAATGAAGGTTAGTAGGACTAAGAATATGTGTGTGTGAACAAGAGGGAGGACAGAGGAATGGTGAGGATGCAGGGAGTACAGTTGGCGAAGGTGAATGAGTTTAAATACTTGGGATCAGCAGTTCAGAGTAATGGTGAGTGTGGAAGAGAGGTGAAGAAGAGAGTGCTGGCAGGGTGGAGTGGGTGGATAAGAGTGTCAGGAGTGATTTGTGACAGACTGGTACCAGTAAGAGTGAAAGGGAAGGTCTGCAAGATGGTAGTGAGACCCAGCTATGTTAAATGGGTTGGAAATGTTGGCACTGATGAAAAGTCAGGAGTCAGAGCTGGAGGTGGCAGAGTTAGATGTTAAGGTTTGCACTGGATGTGACTAGGATGAACAGGATTAGAAATTAGTGTATTACGGGGTCAGCTTGGGTTGGGTGGTTTGGAGACAAAGCTAGAGGTGAGATTGCGTTTTTTTGGGCATGTACTGAGGAGGGATGCTGTGTATATTTGGAGAAGAATGCTAAGGATAGAGCTGCCAAGTAAGAGGAAAAGAGGAAGGCCTAAGATAAGGTTTATGGATGTGGTAAGAGAGGACATGCAGATGGTTGGTGTGACAGAGGGAAGATGCAGAGGACAGGAAGAAATGGAAACAGATGATCTGCTGTGGTAACCCCTAACGGGAGCAGCTGAAAAAAAAGATGATCTTGTATAGAAAACAAAATATGTAGCTTAGTGTCACTGAATATCCAATTTTTGTGAACAAATACAAGGAAGAAACATACTGACTTGTAGATGTAAAGCAAAACTAAGCAGGCCATGTAAGGATCTCCAGCAGTTGCCAAAAGCATGAAAAAGTAAAATTTGAATCTTGGGTATCTAAGGACTATCCCAACAAAAAAAAAATGCACTCTAAAAATGTTAATTTTGTGATTCATTCTTCTTTTCCTGTTATCTGTTTGGATGTTACTGGATCTTTGACAATGTCTTAAAATCCATAACAAATTTAATAGATATTTTTCAGTTAATACAGCTATGTACGCAGCCTAAAAGCTGTGACCCATGCATGTGCCGAACTTGTGACTAACAGTATCACACACACTGATCCCACAGAGATAGCAAACCGACTGGCAGGCAGATTTGGGGAAAATTTCACTCCCTTATCCCCTCCAGATATATCACAAACCTTGCCCCCAACTCCCTCGTATATATTCAAAGAGCAGGTCAGAAAAGCCTTATGTAAGGCAAAAAACCCAGCCTCTATGGGATCAGACGGCATCCCTGGCTGTCTTCTAAACAAACTAAAACATGAACTAGCATCACCACTAAGTACCCTATTCAATCACAGCCTAACCACAGGCTATGTTCCTTCGGAATGGAGAACAGCAAGTTATTCCCCTACACAAAGGTGGCTTAGCAACAGACCCGAGGAATTATAGATCCATAAGTCTGACCAGCCTCATCTGTAAGGCCATGGAACGTATCCTCATGAAACTCCTAAATAAAGACATAGGCAACCTCCGAACCCTGGTTCTGACCCAATTCAGCTTCGTCAAGGGCAGATCCTGCCTTTTAAACCTGGTGGATTTCTTCAAAAATGTGACCAGTGCCATTGATGAGGGAAAATCTGTGCACACAGCATACCTTGACTTGGCCAAGGCCTTTGGTACAATCCCACTCTCAGGCATTACTGATAAACTTATGGTAAACCCCTTTGTTGAAAGATGGGTTGCCAACTGGCTCACAAACTGGTCACACACTGTCAAAGTGGGTGACTCCACATCAGCCAGCAGACCTGTCAACAGTGGGGTGCCACAAGGGTCAGTGCTGGGCCCCCTACTGTTTGGTATATACTTCTCAGAAGTTCAGGCCAAAACTAAGGGGCTGTGGCTGACCAGGTTTGTGGACAACTGCAAACTGGGTGCAATTATTGAATCCCCAGATGATGTCAGTATACTTAAGGCGGGTCTTATGCAAACCAGTGACTGGTGTCATAGTTAAAGTTTCAAACTAAATATGAAGAGATGCATCATCATTCCCTTCAGTATGTTCCTTCACACTGTCAAATTAACAATACACTATGTACCTACGAAGTGGTAACGAATCTGGGATCACAAGTAGACTGTGACTTTAACTTTGACCACCATGTGTCTGCTGCAGTAAGGTAGGCTGTCTACTTAACACACTTGATTAGCAAAGGCATCCACCTCTAGGAGGTTCCAACTCCTCTATACTCGTCACTGATCTGGTCCAAAATTGAGTATAATAGCCTTTTTGGCATGTACTGTACGAAGCACCTGCAACAATTGGCGAGACCTCTGAGGTTTCTGACAAAGAAGATCAAAGGAACTCCAGCTCGTGCCTTATACAGACCTACTAAAGTCCCTGTTACTATACTCAGTGTCATATAGACATTTTAGGGGAGACTTATGGTTGGCTTACAGAGCAATCTCTGTCCCAAACCTAATGAATTTGCTGCACATCCGTAAATCAAATGGGATTAGAGCTACCCATTTCAGGGACCTAAATTTGGCCTGTGACTTAAATAGGGCGTGCTAGAAGGACAGATCTGTTTCCCAGTGACTGCTGCATCTTTGGAATAGGCTGCCAATTCACCTGAGGCAGAGTATCTCTGCGACACTGTTCAAAAGGAACCTGGACAAGTGGATGGGACACAGTAAATTTTTACTGGGGATAGTGCCCACAACCCTCCTGGACATGGGCAGTCATTACTAAATGCAGTCCTGCGTATTGACTAGAGTATTATCGGTATTGTATTGGGATGAAACGGCTAGGCTTGAAATTACTTCCAGGACGATAGCTAGTGACCTCCTTTAAGCCTATGAACAGTACATATCAGATTATGTTTTCATCGTGTAATCTGGAAGCTACAGTTTGTCAAAATGTAACATTTGAGATTATTTTAAATTCTCTAAAAAAATCAAGAGTTAATTGCTTGGTAGGACCGGACAAAATTCCAGCTGCTCCTTTAATTCAGTTACACAATGAATTTTACCCAGTACTTTATTTAATTTTTAACAACTTATTAAATTGAGTACTGTTCCTGCGTCATGTAAGTCCTTGAACATGGCTTCTATATACAAGAGTCCATAAACAGGATGTAAAAAAAAAAAAAAAAAAAATACAGACCAGCAGTTTGGCACGTGTTGTGGGTAAAAGCTTTGAAAGGTGTATTATTGACATGTCAGCAAGCTCTAAAAATTGTTCCACGACCATTGATTTCTCCCAACATGGGTTTACTCGAAGGAGATTACTCTAACAAACCTAACCGATGTTATCACATTGCATGTAGACTGTGATCTTTTTTCTGAAAGTTTACACTTGGACCTAGCAAAAGCATTTGGCTGACTCCCAGATTATGCCATTACTAATGCCCTAATTGCTAACAACTCTTATTTGTTCAGATGGATTTTTATTGGACTACTGGTAGGACTCAGTCTGTTATAAGTGGCATTAAAGTGGACACCTTGTCTGTATTGTCTAGGATCCTCCAGGATTCAGTTTTGAAGCCTATATACTATTTAGTCAAGTTTTTGCTTCCATCCCTTCCAACAGTAAATGTTGGATAAGTAAATATGTCAAAAAAATGGATTTACAATAGCAAATGAACAAGATCTCGTTGCAGTGAATAACTGTTAATGAAATTGTAGCTTGGGCAAATCATAACAGGCTCCAATTTATTGGTCAAAAATGCAAGCTATTTTTTTTTTTTGGGGTAAACCCTCATTTAATTAACCAAGTACACTATATGGTTCAGCTTTAGAGAGAAGCTGGTGAACAGTGTTGCAATTTAGAAATTATTACATCTAAATGTACTTTATTGATGAACGTGATTATAATCTGTACCCAACAGGATAAAGACTGATAAAAATAAAAATAAAAACACAAAAATCATGAACTGCAACGAACTGCACCAAACTGTTTAATGAAGAGCTGAAACTGAAGGCTCCCAAATACTAAGCGCTTTCACCATCAACTGATGGCTTCTTCAGAGTAAAAGGAGCACATAATCACAGGTTTTAAATACAAAGTTCCACATGCGCTTTAACCAATCAAATTTCTTGATTAATTACAGTCCCAATATACATATTGATCTAACTCCCAAGTACCATAAAACATGCACATAAAACTTGCTAAAAGCATGTACTAAAATATTTATTTGTTTCCATGTACACTAACATACCTATTGCACATATATTGATGTCAAAACCCTGATTATAGATAATTGACTTTTCCATAACAACTGAAAGCTAAAAGACTTTAAACAACCATAGCCCTTAGTTTCAAAATAGGCTTAATAGAAATATGATCATTAAGCCCAGGGTGAGTTGTCGCATCTAGAATCACCTGCCATTTAAATTCTAAACACTCTACTCTAAGTGTTGTCATCATCCCCTCTGCTCTCTCACTTGTCAACACCCTGTCAATAACAAAAAATATAAACTTTTTGAAACAAACACAATTCTTGGAATATAAATACAACGCATTGTGACAATCCGTGTTTTTAATGGCCCTCTGATGTTCTGCAATCCTTTCCCTTAATCTACGTATGGTTTTCCCTACATAAAATCCTGCACATGTCGTGCAAGTTGCAAGGTATACCACTTTTTTAGAATTGCAACCACATCTACCTGGGGCATGAAATTGCCTTGTTGTACCCCCTCACAACCACATAGGGCCCATCGTTAATATATCTACAGTACTTGCATGACCCACATTTGTACATTTGTGAATTTGTAAATCTACTTTGTTGTTTTTCAAATAGGTTCTTTAAATTTAAACCCCTAGAAAAAAATATTTTTGGTTTATGGCCAAATTCTTTTTGCATATCCATGTTAAATGCTAGGTCCCAAGATTTCCCAATAATCTCAATAATGTCATGGGTCTACGAATTGTACTTCAAGACAATAACTCTTGAATCAAACATTTTCGAATGAGTGGACTCGATTCTTTCATTCACCTCAATAATTGAAGTGTTTTCTACCAAAATGGGTTTAAATGATGTCCACCTTCTTTTCACCACCTCTTTTTTAACTGAAATCAACAATTTCAATGGGTAACCTCTATCCAAAAACATTCCTATTAACTTGTACATCTCCCTCAGAAAAGCCTCATGATTGCTTACAAGACATGACAGACGAACCATCTGCCCTTTAATAACACTTTTACACTGATGTAATGATATTTTTGTGGTTATAATCTGCAGTAAAGCTATGAGGCAACTTGGGTTGGTTATGAAAAATATTACCACAAGAGATGAAGATAGCCTGGTATCTCTGTACAAAAAATACATCTGACCCATCGTTGAATTTGACATATTTTGTAGCCACAAAATTAGGCAATTTGTAAACCTTACAAAGGTAAGAACAAACAGGAGATGCGGATAAGGCTGGATGAACCAGAAAAATTAGATTGCACAAAACAAGTATATCCAGCCGGCACAGCAGAGATTACCACTTAAAATTCCATTTATTAAAACAAACAAAAACTAAAGAAAACACAGAGAAGATGAGCGCTTTCATGCCTATCACAGGTGCTTCCTCAGATCTAATAAACAGCAGTTAAAACATTCCTTAAATACTCACAAATCAGGGCGGGCTAGAGTTCTAGATCTCAGCACAGGTCTTAAAGTGCAAAACCGTTTAACCCTTTCCCACAATCAGCATGCAGATGCAGATCTAAAATCCATTTTGTTTCTGCACACTCACTTTGTTTTAATGTCACCTCTCCTAATGTTAGGTTTGATCAGTGCTAATACTAAGAATGTAAATTTATGAGAAAGGTCAGTGGCTGCAAACATATCTAGCAAGGGCATTTCTGATATCTTTCTTAGAAATATTATTATGCTCATGTATCCTGTCCCTTAGGGTCCTGTTCGTTTTACCAATATAATAACATTCACAAATCTTTGCAGACAGCAAGATGCACTAAATTTGTGCTTTTACAGTCTGCAAAAAAGTAAAATTGGTAAATACACCCAATCACATTATTCTTGTAACTATTAGCGCTGTTCACATATTTACACGTTACAAGATTTACATGGATACGCCCCTTTCCTTCTTGATAACAGCACATTTTTACTCCTTGCAGATTTATAGCACAATAGCTGTTTTTTTATATTTCTCAACAGCAGTGATAAAGGTGGTGGGGTCATGTTTATGGAGATTGCTATGTACTTAGAAAGTGTATCTAATATGCTGAGTGATATTCTACCTATCAGAAGCTAACTGATGTAAATGTTAATGCACTTTTGAGTGCTATATAGGTGAGTCTACATGAACTGCTTATGGAAGGCACCATTGGGAGAGACATATATGAATACTTTTTAGTTGAATATCCAACTTTACTGATTATTTGTGGCCTTCTGAAAGTGCATGAGACCTGTTGTCTCAGGTCGTGGGTACGGGCCACCGAACCGCTTTCTGTTTTTATTGAGCAAAAGCTATGTTCTGTAGTTGACAAGGTAGACAATGTACTGAGAGATACAAAGCATTTTCTTTCATTGTATGATTGATCATCTGGTTTTAATGGGACTAATTTTATGCTTGGTATCATGGGTGTTTCATCACTGTTCAAAATTATTCCGAATGGTATAGGTATTGACTTTGTTAGGTTCTCTTTGTCTGAACACTTAGGGTACTATACTACACAGATACAACTGTTATGCATTTTACTTGAGATTATATTAGAGCATAATCTTTTTGTATTTGATGATCAGCTCTTTCTACAGAAAGAGTTGCCATGGGCACAATGTATGCCAGTAGGTGTGCTAATTTAGTTATGGGAATCTCTGTATGTGTTGGCTGACCTAAATAGATTTTGTTGGTACATCCCCTTCAATACTCCTTTTGTGAATGACGTCTTCTTTATTTGGACAGGTCCACAAGTTATGGTGACAGTAACTTTTTTTGCAGTGTGTTCTCTCTCTTGTCTTTCGGCTTTTCCCAGTTAGGGGTTGCCACAGCGGAACTCCGGTCCGCTAATGATTGGCAGTAGATTTTTACGTGCCGAGTTGCCAGCCCTGACGCACAACCTTCAACTAAGGTACGCCCATTCACTCATGTCTCCACACAGAAGACGCTCTAGCTGAGAATCTAACAGGACAACGTCTTACTGTGAGACGACAACGCTACCGCAGCACCACCACCGCTGTTACCAAATTTAGTGTATCTTGCTGTCTTCAAGATTTGTGAATGCTGTTACGTTGGTTAAACTAATAGGGCTCTAAGGACAGGATATATGAGCACAGTAATGCTATTTCTAAGAAATATAGCAGAAATGGCCTTGCTAGACGTGTTGCAGCCACTGACGTTTCTCATAAATTTATGTTTCTAGTATTAGAGCTAATCAAACCTAACATTTGGAGAGGTGACATTAAAATAAAGACTGAATGTGCAGAAACAAATTGGATTTTAGAACTGCATGCTGATTGGGAAAGGGATGGGTTTGTACCTTCAAGATCTGTGCTGAGATCTAGAGCTCTAGCCTGCCCTGATTTGAAAGTGAGTATTTAAAAAATGTTTTAACTGCTGTGTATTAGATCTGAGGAAGTGCCTTTGATAGGTGTGAAAGTGCACATCTTCTTTGTGTTTACTGTTTTACTGTTTTTAACATTTGTTTTAATAAACAGAATTTTAAGTGGTAATCTCTGTTGTGTCGGCTGGATATGCTTGTTTTGTGTAGTTTGTAAACCTTGTCAGTTCAAAGAAAATTTACAAATACAATACCGTCTGTTAAGGAATGATGTCTGCACTTAAATTTATTAATTGGTCAGTATACACATTTCTGGGATAAATTAATTCTGACTTAAAAAACATCTTCAGAGATGAATGAAGTCTCATTACATCTGGATATTTATAGTAATTCAAGAATACACAAGCATAAAAAAATGTATTTTCAAACTTGGCTAAACAAAACCAAGATAAGTGCCACCTCTGTAACACCATTTATCCCATCTGCATGGAAGAAATTATTTTACAGTGTTCAAATCTGCAATAAGTTGAACCAATTTAAATGTAACTTGGTTGCTTGCATAGGAAATTCTAGCCTTAGAAAGTCAGTGCTCTTTAATGGCCACAGGCCTGAACACTGGTACCATAATAATTATCACCTTTCAGGCTTAGGTTTGAGTCCCTAAAGCTCCACTTGCATGCTTATTATCTCTGAGCAAATTACATAACAGATGGTGCTTCTGAGCTGTTTTTCTAAGATGTCATTGTGTCTAGTGGCCTTAAGTGGTAAACAGATAAATTTAAAATGTGCCCAATAAGGGATATATATACCTTTGATGCAAGGGAAATGGTGCCAGAAAAGGATTTAACTTTGTATTTTTGTTGTTGTTGTGGTGAAGGATAAGACTTTCCAAGTTGAAAGACAGTAAGAGTGCGAACAAGGTATTTGAAAGAAGTTGCTTGTCTTATGGCTTTGGGACTAATGTGGAGAAGAGGTTTGGGGGGATGTAATAACACACAATTTCTCTTTAGACTTTACTTGTAAACCACAATGTCACCTAGAAGACTAGAACCTATCTTATAGAATTAATTTAGGTGTTAATTTTGGATGAGTGTCATTCCACTAAAGGAAAAAGCCATCTTCTTAAACTAAAGTATTTATGGTTGTTCTGTTTGCAGTGCCCGAGTTAGTTGTGTTAGATGTATTTGGGTGTTTGAGGGCTGCAGTTACATTTAGGTTTTGAAATCTGAGACATAGTAAACAATACAGTTGTTACCATATGGATTTGTTTGTCCTCCCTCAAAATTACATTGAAAACAAATGTCTCCAAGCTTTTACATGTGCTAGGATGGCCTCTTAGTCATCTGCCTTGAATGTCCCCTTTCAGCCTAGGAAAAAGAACAGGAAGTGAAAGAAGATACAAATGTACCCACTACTTTCAGCTGGTTTGAGTTTAATATCTTCTTTGTGACACTTAGTCCACAGACCATTTAACTGCTGTATCTGTTCCACCTGTCAGGATCCCTTGGGATGCTGACAAAATGCAGGAAGCTAGCACATCCATACTGACTGATCCAGACAGCTGATAAGGCCTCAAAAGGAGAACCAAATCTGATTCTCTGTGAGGGACCTGGGGGTGGAGAGTCCTCAAATTTTCATCTGAGCAATCATACCAGGGGCCCTTATGGAGGTACATCCAGGATCAACTCCTCCTCTTACCATTTCTTCAGACCCTCAAAATAAAAGAAAGCAAACTTCAATTTTATTAAGGTGTTTTGCCACACAACACCAAAACAATAAATAAATACCCACAAAAGTAGCAATAGCATAGAATAACATGAGTAGTAAAATAAAGAATAGTCAGTAAAGCACAGATGTCCTTCATGGATGCATCTGCAGTCATAACAAGTGGGTTGTCCTGTCCTGTCGTCAGGCCCCAGCAGGTCGGATTCCAAGTCAAAGTCCGCTCGGCTCGCACCCCGCTGCCTCGCCATCTCTCTGTGTGGTCTTGGGTATCAAGAGTTTATGCTTGATCAGTTAACTCTGATACCATCCCAAACAAGGACATTCTTGGTAGCGGATTGACACACAGTACAACAAATGGCATCTGACTGAAAAAAAAAAACAAAACTTCTTCTTTACAAATGCTGGCACTGTTGGGGGTCTTTTATGGGTGTATGTTTGTATATATGTACATATATATTTATTTGTATATATGTACATATATTATTGTTGTTGGAATTTATGGCATCTATTTAGAAGCATTGTATCTACTGGCATCTGGGGCAAGAAGGCTACTGGCATCTGGAAAATTTGCGGCCGGCGAATGCTTTTATACCAAAGACCAAGAGATGACGCCGGGTGAGAGATGCTTATCAGCCTCAAGCCATCAGCGGCCGATTGCAGGGCTGCCATTGCCGACTGCAGGGCTGACAGGTTGACAACACTGACAGTTCACTGCTTATGATGCTATATGCTTGGATTTATGGTAGGTACAAAACTGTACTTTATCCCATCTCAGCATATACCAGGCCAGATAAATATGTTTTAAGCACCCTTTTGAAGGCTGCTATCATTAGAAACTCCAGAAGCTATCATGGTAGTCATTTTCACAGATGATATACTTGATTAAAAAAAAAAAATGCCCAGAAGTTGAGATTCATTGGTGGAATTGCTGTTAGGCCCTTGGAGACCGAGTGCAACACCTGAGTGAGGCAGTAAGGCTTGATGTTGCGCCTAGACATAAAAAGCAAAAAAACATTAAACATGTCTCCCCCTGTTATACTTACCCCTAGGGATCTTGAACAGGAGTTGTTTAACTTCTGCCAATGAATTTTAAAGCCCTTATATTGTTACAACCTCCTCAGTTTTATTATCTGTGTTTCTACTCTCTGCAAAGGAAAAAAAAGGGGTTCCCTTCTGAAGAACTGTCTTTAGAATCTGAGTCTGAACTTCTAGATTACTCTTCAGATCCCATTCACCTATAGATTATGAGTCTGAAATGTATGATACTTTGTCTATAGATGCACGTCATTAGGAGTTTACCTTTGGTGGTACAATCCATGAAATAATGGAGCACTTTAACTGGGAGAGCAAACATGTTTCTTTAACACTGTAAAGCTGACATGACTTGTTGCATACATAAATTCCAAAACCCTGTGCTATGCCTCCTGATTTGGAGGCTTTGGAGGACATCTTTTTGTCTGCTTCCCTAGCTCCAGAATCTCTGCTTCCTGCGCATAAGAAGACTGGTTCTATAACGTACCTGACACCCGTAAGTATTTGTACAAAAATCCTTCTTCCGACCCAGGCATTATTTTTGTTAAATCAGATAAAACTCTTTTTCTAATGCCTTACCAAATTACAAGGATAGTGGGGTTATGGGCAGATGTTATTAATTACCAGACTTGAATAATTAGGTATATACTTTCTGTTTTTGACAACATGACTAAATTAATGTCAAACATACCCGACTCAGACCCTAAGGCTTCTTTACGTAATATGCTGAGTTCAGCCATGCAGGTTCTATCTTGATGCTTCATCTAGAGCAGCCGCTGCAGGATCAGTCTAGAGAAGGTATTCCTGGCTTCATCTCTAATCTTCACCCGATGAGATTAAAGCTAAACTACCCAGATATACCTTTAGGTAAGGATACCTTGTTTGGATCCTCTTCTGTTGGAATGGAGAAGGGGAAAGATAATGAAAGGTTTTAATCAGATTTTTTCTTTCCCCATTACAAAGTTCAGAGGAACTACCCATATGAGTCTGGACTCTTCTTCCATAGAATCCAAAAATCTCAGCTGAAAGGAAAGGCATTTTTTCTAAGAAAACAAATGGCAGGATAAAGCAAAGTTTGATTTAAAGGGATCTCTGGGTTTATTTCAGACAAAAGTTCCAGTTTCTTACAGTCCCCCTTTCCATCCTTCCTTCCACCTCAGCCAGTCTCTATCCTCTCTCATTACCTTCTCCTTTGGAGAACAGTGACATCTGACATTTGAGTTTTGGACATCATAATGAGTGAGTGAGTGCAGACTCCACTGGAACTCCTCTTAAATTCCATCAGGAATTCCTCAGGAACCCCTGAACTAACATACAATTGGTCCTTCCAATTCTGTGCAAACTGTTCAGGGAGTTACAGAATCTGTTCCCTCTCCCCATCAAAAATTAAAAGATTTTTACTCCAGGCTTTTTCTTGTCCCAAGAAAAGAAGGGATGTGGAAACCCAATATAGACTTATCCATACTATAAACACCTTTCTAAAAGTTCCTGAATTCAGGATGCTTACTTTCCAAAATCTTTTTCCTCTAGTCTTCCACCTAACTTTTTTTATTAACTGTGGATCTGAAAGATCACTGCATATCCCTCTTTGTCTAAGCCACAAAATTTTAAGATTCTGTACATTGGGTATCACTTTCAGTTTATTGCTTTACCTTTTTGACTGTCTGTTTCACCAATAATTTAAAAAAGATCAGCTTCTGTCATAGTGTTTTGCAGCTGTGTGGTATCCATATCTATCCATAGATGATTTTCTGATTCAGACCACTTCACTTAAAAAGACTCCAAGATTTACAATTTCACAATCCATCTGTTTCTCCATGGAGGATTCATTTTAACCTTCAAGAAATTCCTAGAGCCAACTCAGTCTCTGGTGTTTTCCTGGATGTCTTCCGAATAGTTTCAGCCTGATGGCTTCCCATCCCATGGAAAAAAATCCAACTCTTGGCATCCTCCTTTCAGTTCTTGATAAACCTACAAATGACCCTTGCAAGGGAGATGCTAAGAGCCCTGCAGTTCAATCCAATTGATTTTTTTTTTGATAGACTCAACATGAGGAAAATTCAGTGCCTTTCTTAATCTCTTTCTTGTCTTTTCTGAGGAAAGAACTGCTTTGATGGGTCAACCACATAAGACTGAATTTTGGTGTTCCCTTTCTTATTCTTTCCTTTCTCCCGACCCGTCAAAGGATCTCACCAGATGGCTCAGGCCTTGTTCAATGGGCATCAGAGTTCAAGAAGTCTAGTCCAAAAAAGACAGGTGCAGACATATAAACATGAAAGAGATGAAGACTTACATCTTTGTGATCCAGATTCATCACCTTTGAACTGCAGAGCCTGTTCAAATCTTAACAGATAATACCACAGTAATGTGATAAATCAACAAATGGGGGAGTGGTGTGGACACACAGTCCTACCACTTTTGCTGGCTTGAAATGATGGCTTTAGATCTTGCAGTATACTGCAGTATTTATCTTTTAGGCTGTATACATCCACTCAGCACTGAGTTCAGTAGCAGATTTCTTGAACGAAAGCAGACCATCATGAATGGATGCTGAACTGAGAGGTCTTCCTTTAGATTATCCATCAATGAGGAATTCCCAAGGTAGAGCCTTTTGCCTACACACTGAACAGAGACCTCAGACTGTTTTGCTCCAGAACTCCATGCAAGGAAGCTTGAAAAATGGATGCCTTTTCCATTCCATAGAAAGGGAAATCCATTTATGCCTTCCCACCCTTTCATCTCATTCCAAGGGTCCTTCTGAAGATCCAGAAAGACCATCCAAAAATAATCATGTGACTACCTTTTGGCCAACACATCATTGGTTATCCATTCTTTTTAACTTAGCCAAGGGCAATCACAAGTTACTCCACAGGGTGCTTGCTTACACAGTAAAATGTCTCTCATTCATCCAAATCTAAAGACCACTTACCTCACAGTCCAGATGATAGGCTTCTAATTCCTTTCAGGCGCCTTTACTCTGAGGGTATGCAATAGGTTTAGGTGGCAAGAAAATCTGCAATAATAAAATCCTATTTCTAAATTTAAGAGATTTGCTGAATGGTGCTGCAGCAGAAGTTAGGACCCTTATCAAGAAGGGATCCCATATCTTCATATACTTGTATGAGCTGCTCAACTTAGGTCTAGCATACACCTTTGCAAAGGTGAATTTGTCAGTCATTTCTGCCTGTCAATTGATCTCCCTCTTTCCTCACATTGAGGTCAGACTGTTTCTTGCAGGCATCCTCCATATTAGGCCTCCTAGGAAATCCATTCCTCCTCATTACAACCTGAATTATGTTTTTAATCTTAAACTTTCCACCCTTTGAACCAGCTTCTTCTGCTTCTTTAAAATTATGCACTTGGAAGACACTGTTGTTAGTAGGCTTGGAATCTGTCAAAAGGATTTCTGAATTACAGGCTGTCATAAGAACTCCCTCTTTTCTAGTTTTTCATAAGGATAGGGCTGGCCTCAGGAGTAACCCTTCCTTTATGCCAAAAGGTTGTCACTGAAATGTCTCTAAATCAGTTTATCCAACTAGCTGGATTTTTCCCATTCCTCAGAATAACGGGCAAAAAAAACTTTATTTACTAGATGTCCACAGACAACTTGGATCTTCTTGGATAAGACAAAAACTGAAAGTCTGACCAGTAGTTTATTTCTGTTGAGAGAAAAAATTGTGGGCTTTCCAGTTTCCTAAACAGACCAAATGTAGGTGTGTTTCCCTTTCCATTTCTTTTTGCTTTTCCTACTAGGGCAAAATGCTCTTAAGGTGAAGTCAAAGCACATTCTACCAGCACTATAGTTTCTTCTAGAGCCTTTAAGGATTTTGAGTCTTGGAGGCAGCTACCCGGTCCTCCATTCGCACTCAAGATAGATAGATGTCTTTTCTAGATCCAGAACAGGTTTCCCCAGAACCATCCTTCACTGGTTTACTGGGCTTGTAGTCTACCTTTCAGTGTAAAAGCTCTGGGAACTCTTCCATGAGTAAACAATGCTGCACTGGTGATCCTGTAATGAAACTTAGTACAGTTGTGCAAGATCTGCCATAATAGTAGATGTTCAGATAGATTACTGCTGCAATGTATGCACCTCCATCCATCCCCCAATTTTTATTTCCTTTCTTTTTACTGACTAAGTGGATTAATTCTGCCTTTTCCCCTCTCCTTTTTTCCTGTTTTATATCTGACTCTGTCCTCTTGAGACTCTGTACTTTTCCCTGGGGCAAGAAAGGATAGAGGATGTTCTTCATGTTTCACTGTTGCAGTCATCACATTTGGGTTATCCCTGCCAGGGTAGCCCTCAGCTGGCCCGAATACCAGAGGCATAGTATTTCTGCGTCAGTTGCTGTCAGTTCAGGACTGACATCAAATTGTCAGTAGTATAAAGTAAGGCAGCTGACGCCATTACATCCGTCTTACTTGCCGAGGAGCCCGAGGCAGAAGCAGTTCGCAGGAGTGCCGGTTGGCCGCTACCCGAGTTTCGTCTTCCAAATTGAAACTGAAGTCTTCTAAAGCTAAGTACTCCATTAGGGATCCTTTTTTCTTGCTCTAACCAATGTCAGAAAAAGTTAACAAATGTTTCTCCTGTGGAAAACAAATACCACATCGAGACTTTCATTCTTACTGTGTCACTTGCTTAGGACCAGACCATGACGTCCCTCGCTGTCGCTTTTGTGCTTTGTTTAATGCCAGAACTATACGTTGTTGGGCCCTTATTGTAGCTAGATATTTTCGCTTACAGTCCTCACATTCCATTATGACTTCGGTAAGCCTTCTGACAGTAGATCTTCCGAAAAAACATAAGGATAAAGACAGTGACCGCACGGGTCCAAACCTACCGATGACACTTCCGTTAAGCTAGTCGTCAGTTCTCCGGTCCTCAGTGAGGTGCTTTCGCAGCCCCTGATGCCCGCTTCTGTGGATTCGCAGGTCACTACCGAGACCCTTTTGGAGTCCGGTATGTCGCATAACTCTTCTTCAACTATGGATCATGCGGTTGTCTGTACCTTGGATGGGTCCGGAGCCACTGAGACGGCATTGGCTTCCGAGGAAGTACTTCGCACTACCAATTCTCGACACAAAGCAACGACTTCTTTTGTGTCTACCATTCTTTCGAACACTACCGACGTTCTAAGGCCCAGGGTACGAACTACACACCTAAGAAACCGATGACCCAATCTCAGGCCTCTGCTTCCTTGCCTCAGTCACAAATGTTTAAAATGGCAGAATACCTTATCATGCTGATCCGGGGGAAGCCAAGCTATCCCTTCCCAAAGCAAATGAGATGTTAGCTGTCCAGCACGCAATGACAGCTTTCAGGCTCCTTCTCAGGGACTCACTCCTACCCTCTATGCAGGCTGGCCATGACCCTTTGGCACACAGCCTCTGCCATGCAACTCCACCTGTTATCACAATTCCTGCCAGGCTCTCTAAATTCTGTGGCAGACCACTTAAGCAGAAATCTTCTGGACCCACATGAGTGACAGCTAGACCAAAGAACCTTCACCCTAATAACTCAGAAATGGGGCACCCCGAAGGTTGACTTTTTTGCCTCATTAAACCATCAGCTCAGCAAGTTCTGCACCAGGGAGCATCACTGCATGGCTTGGAAAGTGGATGCCCTATCCTTCCCCTGGGTCACTCTCTCGATCTATGCATTTCCCCCACTACCTCTCATCACCAGGGTACTGCTCAAAATAAGGGAGGAAAAACCAAGGACAATTCTGATTGCTCCAGACTGGCCTCACCAGAACTGGTACTTGCTGCTGTGCAGCCTGATGTCCTTCAAGAATGCAACTGCAGTCATAACATATGGGTTGTCCTGCCTCAGGCAGCCCTCGGTCGGCCGGATTCCAAAGTCTGGGTCCGGCATCGCCTCCTCTCAGACGTCAGAACGGCTGGAGTATAAAGGCATCGGCCGACGCCATCTTCTTCAGTCTTTCTTGCCGCGCGGTGCCTGAAGCAGTTCGCAAGTGCCAGTCGGTCAGCTCCTGTGTTTTCAGTACCGAAGTCATCTAAAAGCTAAGTACCCCGTTGGGGAACTTTTTTCTTGCCTCAGCCAATGTCAGAACAAATTGAGAAAGTTAATAATTGTTTGTCTTGTGGTAAACAAATACCTCATAAGTACTTCCATTCTTACTGCCTTCCTTGCCTGGGCCCAGACCACGACGTCTCGGCCTGTGCTGCCTGTGCTTACTTTAATAAGCGCGCACTCAGGCACCGGGCAGAATTTGCCGAAGACTTTTTCGGTGAATCTTTCGCGTATATCATGCCGTCGGATCAACCGACATCTCAATCTACCAAAAAACGAAAGGACCGGGACCAACATCCTCGGCCCGCGTTCACCACCGATACACCTCCTAAACCCTCCGCTAGTGCTTCGGTCCCTTCGGAAGCGGTAATTCAACCGCTCCAGGCCGACGACACAGCGTTAACATGTCCTTCGGTCTCGGAGACCTCTCCGGTGCCGGTTGTTGATTTTCCTCCGGAAACCGAAGTTCTGGATCTACCCGACACCATTCCTGTAGACAAGGTTACTCCTGCACGTGGGGCTGCAAGGCCTCCTGTATCCATGTCCATCAAGGCCTTTGCACGTGCTAAGGCCGCCAGCCAGGCCAAGGCCCATCCTAAACCTGCTGCTCAGGCCCCTTCTTCTGATAAACAGATCATGTCTCTTGCTGCAGATCTTATTTCTCTTATCAGGGGGTCTCAGCCTCACCCAGACAGAGGTTCTCAGCCACCTGCAGAGAAAAGGCCCAGAACTGAGCAGGCTGACAACCTCTCTTCAGATGAAGCCTCTGGGGGTTCTGAGCATTCAGATACCCAAGAAGAATCCTTCCAGGTCTATGAGGACTCTGATGCTGAGGAATCAGTTCCCTCTGCCTCCCCTCCAGAGGATTTCTCGTTTGGTGAAGTCCTGCACTCTATGAGGGAACATTTTAAATGGCAGGGTCAGGAATTCTCTGATTCCAGGAAAAGGCTACGTACCTTCCTCAAGCTTCCCCAGCACAGACCTTTAGCTATTCCTCCAGTTATGGATGTTTTGGATGATGTTTTCTCTGACTCCAGTGCTAACCCTGATTCCCCCCCCCCCACCCTGCTCCTGTCAAGCCAGACAGATATTATAGGGTCCCTGACACTCACAAACATCTCTTTAAGGCCCACTCTGTGGATCTAGAAACTATTTCACAGGGCCCCAAGGGAGTGGCTACTTCCACTGCCAAGAATCCACTGCCAGCGGATAGGGAAGCTAGGTCCCTGGAGAGATGGGGTAAAAAAGTTTATACCTCTACCACCCTAGCCATGAGGTCACTTAACTGCCTTTTTCATATGTTTCAGTACCAGGAATTTTTACTGGATGATTTACAGAAAAAGCTAGCCTCTCCTGAGCCTATTGATAGAAAAGCATTGCAGGATCATATACATAACACTCAGCAGGTTAACAATCATTTTCTTCAGTGTGGTTATGATGCATTGGAGGCTTCATGTAGGGCAGCTATGACTGGGGCTGTGATACGTAGACATACTTGGTTAAAAGATCAGCCATTGCCAGACCATGTTAAAGTAAAGTTGCTTGATGCACCTCTGGAAAAACAGAAGCTTTTTGGTGCTAATGCACAAGATGTTGTTGAAATCCATTGAGGAAAAAGCTAAGTCAGTACAGACAGTCAAGGATTTCCTCCAGGTTCAGCCACCCAGATTCAGCAGAAACTGTCCTTCAAAGAATTGGTCCTTCCCAGACTCTGACAAGTTTCAAAGGGGAAAAAACAGGCGTGCCCGAGGTAGAGGGCAATACCGAGGACCCTACAGGGGCCGCCAATGGCAACCTCCAAATCAAAGAAGTGGCACAGGCAGCCCAGCTGCACCACAAGGACAATCACAATGACTTGACTGCCATACCGCCTACAAAGGCTCAAAGAGAAGCACCTTTGGGCAGTAAATTATCCTTATTCTCAAAAAACTGGGCATATCTTAACCAAGGACAACTGGATTCTGAATTTAATAGACAAGGGTTACAGATTCCACTTCCATACTTTACCAATAAGACAAGGCATGCCAAACCTGCCACATCATCAAAGGGCAGAGGCACTCACTCAAGTTTCAAAGCTGTTAAGTATAAAAGCAATAGAAAGGGTTCCTCCTCAGGAACAAGGCCAGGGATTTTATTCAAGACTGTTCCTTGTTCCAAGAAAAGAAAACAAATGGAGGCCTATACTGGACTTGTCTACTCTAAATACTTTTCTCATTGTGCCAAAGTTCAAAATGCTGACGTTGCAGCAACTCCTTCCCATGCTGGGCAAGGGGTCTTGGCTGGTCACTCTGGACCTCAAGGAGGCATACCTGCATGTCCCAATCAGACAAAGCTGCAGAAGATACCTCAGATTTCTTGCAGGAACAGAGCATTATCAATTCTCAGCATTGCCGTTTGGCTTATCTACTGCACCCAGAGTGTTCACGAAATGCCTGGCATCAGTAATGGCACACTGCAGACTCCAGGGGATTCAGATATACCCCTACCTGGACGACTGCCTCATACAAGCAGACAACAAACAAACCTTAATAGCAAACTTGGACTATGTCATTCAGCTACTGCAGGCCTTGGGATACACAGTCAACATTCAGAAATCAAGACTACTGCCATCCCAACAGATTATTTTTCTAGAAGCCAAACTGGACACAGAAACTCAAATGGCCTACCTCACAGAGGAAAAACAACAGCAGTTACCAGAGTACTTCAAAGGCCAAGCAAAGCTCTCCCAGCTGACTGCAAGGAAAATCCTGCAGGCCCTGGGGTTCATGGCATCTTGCATTCTTCTGATACCTTTGGCAAGACTTCATATGAGAAAGCTGCAATGTTACTTAAACAGCTTATGGTCCCAACACAGCCAAAGCCTGGAGGACGTAATCCCACTCATTCCATGTCTGCAAAAAAAATTTTTGTGGTGGGCTCAAGCAATCAGTTAAACAAAGGCATGTCTTTCAACAGACCTCAAGCAGGTCAAATGATTACAACAGACACCTCAGATCATGGATGGGGGGTGCACATGGAGGGCAGATGCATTCAAGGTCTATGGACACCAAGGGAAAGGCATCTGCACATAAACCAAAAAGAGATGTTGGCAGTGATACATGCAATCGAGACTTTCAAAAAATCACTACAACAAGGGCATTTGCTAATAAGGACAGACAACACCACTGTCATGTGGTATATAAACAAGCAGGGAGGCACTCATTCTTATCCCCTCTGCAGACTAACAATGATTCTCTGGGAAAAATCCCTGAGTCTGAAGATACATTTGCAATCCCAGTTTGTGCCAGGCAAGGACAATGTACTGGCGGACAAGCTGAGCAGAAATTTCTTGGATCCACACGAATGGATGCTGCATCCTCACATTTTCTCACAAATAACAAAGACATGGGGAAGACCGGACGTAGATCTCTTTGCTTCTCACATGAATCATCACCTGGAAAAGTTCTGCACAAGGACCCACCATCCTCTAGCCTGGAAAACGGATGCTCTCTCCTTCAGCTGGAATTCCCTAAAAATTTATGCATTCCCTCCTCTACCTCTGCTGACCAAGGTGATACTGAAGATCACAGCAGAACAACCATCAGGTATTTTGATAGCTCCAGACTGGCCAAGGCAACACTGGTACCCATTGCTGTTGAGCATAACTCTGGCCAAACCGTGGCCTCTGCCCCTATGGCCCCTGCTTCTAACACAACACAATTACAGGACTGTCCATCAAAACCTGAAAACATTGCATCTGACAGCCTGGAGGTTACCATGACTCCTTCCGCTATCTCTCTTTCCAAAAAAGTTCAAGAGATCTTACTGGAAGCACGCAGACCTTCCACCAGAAAAACCTATTCAGCCAAGTGGAAGAGATTCAGCATCTGGAATGCCAACAGGGGTCAGGATACAACATTACTGAGTATACCTCAGATATTGGAATACTTGGCAGAAATGCTTCATACTGGACTCTCATACTCTTCTATAAAGATTCACACCTCAGCAATCTCAGCAAAATACAATTGTGATCCACCAGTGTTTTCACATCCTTTGCTAAGACAGTTCCTAAGAGGGATAAAGAATGTCAAACTTCCCAGAAAACAGCCAGTACCTGCATGGGACCTCAATTTCGTCTTGGAAAAATTAACTCTTCCTCCTTTTGAGCCAGCAGCAACTTCAGAAATGCAATTTCTATCATGGAAAACGTTTTTTCTATTGGCAGTCACATCTGCAAGAAGAGTATCGGAGATACAGGCACTCATGGCAGTACCTCCTTTCCTCATTTTTCATCCGGACAGAGTTTCTTTAAGAACCAATCCTACATTCATGCCAAAAGTAATTTCCAGGGTGTCTCTAAATCAAGCTATTCACCTGCCTACTTTCTTCCCCAATCCATAAAACAGGGGAAAACTGCTGCATACTTTGGACATACACAGGCAACTACGCTACTACTTGGACAGAACTAAGGCCACCAGAAAGTCTGACCAACTGTTTGTAGCCTATGCTGCTGGAGTACAAGGAAAAGCAATCTCCAAACAAACAATTTCAAAATGGATTGGACACTGCATCAGATCCTGCTATTCTTTCCATGGAAAAGGTGTGCCAGCCAATATTAGGCCACATTCCACCAGAGCTATAGCCACATCCACAGCTTTCCTAAGAGGAGTGGCTACAAAGGACATTCCAGAGGCTGCTGCATGGAGCTCCGTGCATACATTTACCAAGCACTACAACCTGCCCTTATACTCCAGATCCCGAGCAGGCTTTGCTTCGGCAGTCCTGCAGGGCATTTTAGCTACACCATCCCTTTCTTAGTTCCATCCACCCTCAGCTTGGCTTTGGTATTCAACCCATATGTTATGACTGCAGTTGCATTCTTGAAGGACATAGTACAGTTTTGTACCTACCATAAATGTAGATGTCCGATAGATATGCAACTGCAGTCGGATTTTCCCACCCTCCTACCCCTCTGCAACTTTCTTTATGGGTCCACTACCCCTATTCCTATTAGCTGGGGGTATCTCCTATGGTGTATCTGTTTATTACTGTTGTGCATGTGTGGAATTGTTTATCCATTCACCAAATTTAGCCTTCCTAGGAGGGCACCTGGCATCTGGGGCAAGAAACACTGAAGAAGATGGCGTCGGCCGATGCCTTTATACTCCAGCCGTTCTGACGTCGGAGAGGAGGCGACATCGGCCGACGCCGGACCCAGACTTTGGAATCCGGCCGACCGAGGGCTGCCTGAGGCAGGACAACCCATATGTTATGACTGCAGTTGCATATCTATCGGACATCTACATTTATGGTAGGTACAAAACTGTACTTTCCCACTGCCACCTTGGAATCTCCCTCGGACCCGAACTCTCCTGACTCAGAGGGAAGGAGAATTCATGCATCCCCAATTGCTGACCCTCAATTTGGCAGCCTGGCTTATTCCCTAACCTCTGATCAATCTGCCAACCTCAGCAAACAGGTTTGAGATGTTATATGTGAGGCTAGACGCCCTAGAACTAGAAAGTCTTATGCTGACAAATGGAAAAGGTTCTGCACCTGGATTCGGGCTAAGGGAGCCGATACGGCACAGCCCTCCCTACCTTTCATCCTGGATTACCTAGCTGACCTGCTACACAGTGGTCTCTCCTTTTCCTCTATTAAAATTCATGCCTTTGCTATCTCTGCTCATTTCCACATTAAGCACCCTCTTTTCTCACACGCTCAGATCAAGCAGTTCCTAAGAGGGGCTAGCAACTTGGGGCCACCCAGAAGAGAACCTATCCCAGCTTGGGACCTAAACTTTGTGTTGGCAAAGCTCATCCTGCCGCCCCTTTGAACTAGCATCTTCAGCAGAGTTAAAATTTCTCTCCTGGAAGATGGCTTTTCTTCTGACCTTCAGGCAGAAGAGTCTCCGAGCTACAAGCACTCATGGCTGGTAGAGCCGTTCATCAACTTCCATGCTGACAGGGTGTCCCTCATGACTAACCCATCCTTCATGCCCAAAGTGGTGTCCAGTTTGGCTCACAACCAAACCATTCGTTTGCCCACCTTTTTCCCTAACCCACAAAACAAGGGGGAAAGGATCCTGCACTCTCTAGATGTGTACAGACAGCTCAGATTTTATCTGTACAGGACTAAATCATTCAGAAAGACTGATCAATTACTGGTCAGCTTTGCTGCAGGGGCAGAGGGCAAAGCCATCTCCAAACAAATAATTTCCAAATGGATAGCACACTGCATCCATTTCTGATGCAAGCAACATGGAAAACCTCCCCCTAAGGGGGTCAGGACTTACTGTACCAGAGCAGCCTCCACCTCTGCAGCTTTCCTCTGAGGAGTCCCCACCAGGGACATCCTGGAGGCTGCCACCTGAACATCTGTTCACACTTTCACCAAGCATTACCACCCGCCTATCTTCTCCATATCCAGGGCAGGCTTTGCCACTGCAGTCTTGCAGGGCATCCTAGCATTCCCCTAGTCTCCTTGACTGCCTCCACCCTTTTCCTCAGCTTTGGGGATCAACCCAAATGTGATGACTGCAACAGTGAAACACGAAGAACATAGTACAGTTGTGTACACTTACCATAAATGTAGATGTTCGAGTGTATTCACTGATGCAGCACTGGTTTCCCTCCCTCCATCCCCCTGTTCTGCATCTCTCTCTCTCTCTCTCTCTCCTTACAAGGAACTTTTTGGTATTTACTCTGTACTGGTGGGGTTCTTCCACCATATCCTGGCTCCCACTTGGGGGCTTCTGACAGGGCAAGAAAAACTGATGTAATTGTGCAGGCTGCCTTACTTTATACTACTGACGACCTGACGAAAAGCAGGAATGCTACAGCATTAAACACCGACAAGTAACCCGCTGTATTGTGATGATACCCAAGGAAAGTTGCCTGCCTGTACTCTGAGTAGAGACGGACATGGTAGAATAGTGATGGTTGCGGATGTACAAAGCACAGGTAAACCAGAGATGGCATACAACTGAGGGAACAGAGGTGTAAGATAGGCTGAAGTTGAAGTACTTCACCTCTAAACAGGGAGAATACGTCTCAGATTAAGTATGTGTAATGGCATGCTTGTAAATCAAAATTGGAAGCACATACCAGAATGAATGTAAAATAGGGAACCTTACCAGACAGAATGTCAGTTAATCCCCTTCAAACAGTAAATGGCAGCAGCCTGAAATGCTGTGCAAAGGGACATCTGTAGTACAAGTAGAGATGTACTGTGCAGGTAAAACAAAAGCAAGCAAGATGTCCTGTATCGTAAGGGACTATGCTAACAGAGCAAATTAATTGGAAGGACATGGATAGACTATTTCCTGTTACTGAACAAGAAGGGAAGTTGAAAGTGTACATTGCTTTGCATACATATTAATGACTTAACTGATGTGGAAGATGTACAACAAGAAATAAAAGAATTTAAGAGTTCAGTACTAAGGGGGGAAGGCGGAGATGTGCACGAGTACAGTAAAGTGAGTGAGGCACGTCTAAACTGCTTATTTATTACAGGTGTGATCTAACAGAATGCAGGGACAACTACCATCAAGAATCACCAAGTGCAGACAAAAAATAGCACACACACAATGGATATTGGAGGCACAAGCAGGATACAAGGAGAGTAGTCATGGGAGAACTATATAATTACGTATGGGAAGCATATTATTAATATCCTTCCTCACCTACCAGTACACACTTCATTGTACCAGGTCAGCATGTGTGACACATGGAAATCTGATACAATCATCTTATGATAGCTGCAGATGGGGAAAACGTGCAGAGGCAGAAATGCTGAAAAGGGAGGTATTCAGGGAAAGCATCCCTAAGTAAAGTCTTTATCTGGAAATGAGGTTAGGTAATGAAATCTGATTGGTCGAGACAGAAGGCAGGCTATTAAAGAGAAATTGTTCTCTATGGACAGTGTCACTAGTGTATTCATCAAGTGCAGACACTTAGTTTTGTAGCACTGTGAATATCTTAGTGCTTGTTCGGGATGGAAATGCAGCATAAATAAATGAGCTCCAGCAAGGGGTATAGCAGCAGGATAGACTAAGTAGAGCAAATGACTGCCATCTGTGACGGTGGTTGTAAGCCACTGTGTGTATAGGTAGACATAGCAAGCTACTATAGGAGCTGTACTGCACAAGGTGAAATACTTCACGGTTTCCACAGCTACAGAGCAGCCTATAGCTAACATCACTGCCATCCAGTTGTCCAGCCTTGCTAAACTGTAGAACATGGATGCCAAGCAGCCTGATGGGTACTGTATATGAGTACATACCAGGTCAGCTTGGCAACAGATATTGGACAGTGCCCAGCTAACATGGCAAGCCAATGCTAGTTGATAGAGGGCTACCTAGATCATTTAGAGAGTGAAGTGCTATGCAAAAGATACTGGGCATGTATCAAGTGGAGAATAAAAACCTGTAGAGGTTGAGCTATCACAGTTCACCATGCAGAGTGGAAAGAATTGCAGAAATCCTTGCAAAACATGGCCTTGATGCAGCCAGTGCACAGGTAGCTGTACTCCGTGCAGAGCTATGGCAGAGTGCAGAATACAGCAATGATCTGTCTAGTCAGGTAATGCAGAGTGTCCTTGGAAAGGCAGATGACAATGCTACACTCCATGGCACCATTACCAGAATACAGCAGTGGGCATGGTCATCCATTTCCATACCCCTTGCAACCCCAGCGGACATTGATGTTGGCTATCACAGTTCACCATGCAGAGTGGAAAGAATTGCAGAAATCCTTGCCAAACATGGCCTTGATGCAGCCAGTGCACAGGTAGCTGTACTCCGTGCAGTGCTATGGCAGAGTGCAGAATACAGCAATGATCTGTCTAGTCAGGTAATGCAGAGTGTCCTTGGAAAGGCAGATGACAATGCTACACTCCATGGCACCATTACCAGAAGTGGGCATGGTCATCCATTTCCATACCCCTTGCAACCCCAGCGGACATTGATGTTGGCTGGTACCCACTCCACGGTGGTACCTTTTTCCTAAGAAGAAAGTCAGATATGGATGGCAAGGACTTTGTTTTGCTCACTACAGCACAAACTCTGGCAGATCTGTGCAGGTTACACATCATACTTGAGATGCCAACATGTGCAGACGTGTGCCACCAGTTGTGCACCTTGCATGGAGCCATTGGCACTCCCACTAATAATGTGAGTGTTCCTCTGGTTTACTGTCTAATGACTCAGAAAACAGAGGCAGCATACAACAATATGTGAAACATGGTTAAGGCAATGGCTGCAGGTTTTGGATGCACTTTTCATTCAGACTACATCACGACTGATCATGAGAAGGCAGCAGTTTGTGCCAGTTGTAAGGTATTCCCCAAGAGTATTTTAAAGAGCTGCAAGTTCCATTTTTCCCAGATTATTTGGCAGCAACTCCAGCATCATCACCTTGTGGCCCTTTATTTTCCCTACACTGCATTTTGTATAGTGACCTGCAAGTTGATTACACTGCCTTTCCTGCTGTTAAATGATGATGTGCCTGCAATTATGGAGATTGTTGAGATGGGCTTAGCACATTCAGGCAATGCAGAAACATTTCTGGGCCATCATTATGTGTGCGGCTATTCAAAAAAGTATGCCTGCCCCTCTCCTGCATCACGACAACTGCTAACATCTTATCCTCTGAAATTCTGGAATGTTTGTGATGTCTCTGACATTGATCCTCCACAAACTAATAATCAAGTGGAAACTCTGGCTAAAGGTGTTACTTGGGTAGCCTACAGTACAACTTTCTGACATTCTCTCTGTTCTGCAACAGGAACAAAATCTAAGTAATAACCAAAGAGAATCACTTCACAGGGGGATGCCAGTGGCATCATGTGGAAAGGCTGTTGTTTTAAGGGAGTGTTGCCTAAAACACGACATCCAACACAAATTTTAAAAGTTGAGATTGTATTTGCATGCAGCATACATCAAGCACTACACAAATCACTTCAAATGTTGTATTAATAAAGGCTTTGCCCATTGCGCACTTCTTTCACAGTGCCACATTCATGCCCCTCTGCCATCTGGTTGAAGCAGCCTGTACTGCAGACAGTTATACCTTTGTGCTCTTGGGGATATGCAGATTTTGTCACTCTGAGGGTTTGCTTCTGCCACCTATGGATATGGTACAGGGGGATCTACTGTGCTCACAGGGAAATATCCACATCCATATGTTGGTGCAGCTAGACTGCCATCCAGCCATGTGTCCACATCCAGCTGCCTCACAGGAAATTGTCAGTCTGTCTAGGTGCCTCAACCTGCCTTCTCCCACACTGCCACTGCCTGTCTTTATCCTTTCGTGTTGTACATTTCAAACCAGGCTTACCCTTATCTCAGTACCTATCTCTTCTGAGGGGTGCATCATGGAGCTGCTGTTTATTTGGGAAGATGGATAAAATTTTGGAACAGGAAGTGGATGATCATTTGTAGAGAAACGACAGCAATCTCACTATGTAAAATTTGGCTTTTCAGTTCTGTTGTGAAGAAATTGTACAGGACTTGAAGTGAACTATTTTTTTTTTTTTTACTTTAAAGGTGGGGTTGATATAAAATGGCATTATCATCAACACTGCTGTCAGCAACATTTTACTGCAAGAAGTGTATCAGAAGACTAAAGGACTACATGAAAAGAGACATGAAGGAGCTCTCGGATTATGTTGCCCAGGCGGGTATGACCCTAGCCTTGAGCAGCATCCTACCATCACCCAGAATGATGCCACAGTACAAGCAGAAAATGATTGATTTCAACAGAAAATTATTGATTTCAACAACTGGCTAAGTTTCTGGTGTCATTCTAAGAGGATCCAGTGTCTGTCTTGCCTGGGATGACATGATTGACAGAACATGATGCTTTGCCAGAGATGGCCTGCATCTGTCACCCCTGGGGTTCCAGATACTGGCCAAGGCTCTTGCCACCCCTATAGTGCCTTTTTTAGGCGATGTTCCAAAGACCAAATTACCACCGTAACAGCTACAAACATATGCAGTTTGAGGGTCATGCTGCTCAGTGCTAGAAGTCTAAATCTCAAATTCCACTCACTCGAAGTACTCCTTAAAATGGAGAACATCGACGTTTGTGCTGTAACAGAGACCTGGTTCAAGGCAGCAGAAAGCACCCCCACACTACCAGGCAACAACTCATTCCACACCTTTTGGCCCCAGAACTTGGACCGAAGCTCCAAAGGTGGTGGTGTTTCCATATTCATAAAGGATGCGCCACCCCCAGACTGGTAGCCCAACATAACGCATCTGAGATACTTCAGGTGCAGCTAACATTGAGTAAGACAGCGATTCAGGTCATAGCCTGCTATAGGTCCCCACCCATGTCCCAAGATTCACACTCCACATTCCTAAGCACCCTGGAGAATATTAGGGTCCAACCTAACACTCTTATACTGGGTGACTTCAGCTACTCCATTAACTGGTAAAACTACTCATGTACCAATACACTTGCCCAATGCTTTCTGGAATTCATTAATTTCGGTGCCCTGGACCAACATGTTCTTACCCCCACTAGAGGTAGCAACATCCTTGACCTGGTCATTTCTAACATGGGCGACCATTGCTCTACACCAGTAGTCAACTCCTCCCTGGATAGATCTGATCACAAGCTAATCACTTTGAAAATCCACATCCCTCCCACCCCCTCCCCCCCAAGAAAGGTAACCATTATGAAAAACTTCTGCAAAGCTACCTTTGGGCTCTTAAAAACAGAGGTGGCTAACTTCACGGTAACCATGCAATTGGAGAATAGTTGCATGACCGCCATATCATACACCAATGCACTGTATGAACACATACACAAATGCATGGATCTCACCATACCTAATAGAACTAAGACGCTCTCCTCAAAAAAAAAAAAGGAAGCCAATCTGGTGGTCCTCTGCCATAAACAAACTCTACAGCAGAAGGAGGAAAGTGATGAGGAATAAGGTGAAGTCCCAAGACTGGAAAAACTCCCTTGTCAGCCTCTGCAAAAGGTTTAGATCCCTCATCAAATCCTCTAAAGCTAGCTATGAAAACGGAATTGCAGCAGATAGTAAAGACATCCACAAGGCCTTCTATAGTTATGTAAAGAATTTCCATGGCGATACCCAGATTTGCTGTGAGCTACTGCACAATGGTATTCTCCTATACTGAGCCAACAGATATTGCAAAAATGCTGTCGAACAGATTCAGTGCTAACTTTGCCCCCCCCCAAAGGACCAGTCACAATACCAGTAGATTGCCAGGCACCCAGTATTACTGCTGCACAGGTTAAAACAGCACTGTCCAAGGCCAAGAATACAGCTTCTCTGGGTTCTGACAGTATCCCTGGCTGTGTTCTGCATGAACTACAGAGTGAACTAGCACCTCACCTGTGTGCCCTGTTCAATCACAACCTTACCTCAGGCTTTGTCCCTACCGAATGGCACACTGCTACAGTCATCCCTCTCCACAAAAGAGGAGTGACTACAGACCCTGTAAACTATTGCCCCATTAGCCTGACGAGTCTGATATGCAAAGCTATGGAACGCGTCATCATGGACCTAATAAACAAGAATATAGGGAGTCTCCAAACTCTGGATCTTACACAGTTTGGTTTTGTGAAGGGTAGATCATGCCTGCCTTGGTTGACTTCTTTGAGTCAGTCACCAGAGCTGTGGATGAAGGTAAGGTGGTTCATACAGCCTACCTTGAGCTGGCCAAGGCCTTTGATACCATTCCTCACTCAGGCATCATAGAAAAACTTACTAAGCTAGGCATCAACCCCTATATCACTAGCTAGGTTGCAAACGGGTTCACAGGTAGAAGTCACTGTGTGAAAGTAGCTGACTCCAAGTCAGACTGTCGACCAGTCACAAGTGGAGTCCCACAGGGTTTGGTCCTGGGTCCTCTCCTGTTTGGTATCTACTTCTCTGAAGTCCAGGCCAACACAAAGGGACTCTGGCTGACAAAGTCCGCAGATGATTGCAAGTTGGGAGCTGTTATTAACTCCCCAAGTGATGCTGACATACTACAGAAAGGCGTCAATGAGACCAACGACTGGTGTCAGAACCATGGCCTTAAGCTCAGTGCCAAAAAATGTGTCTTCATCCCCTTTGGGAAAAACCCGGTTCTCTTGAAATACCATATTGATGGTAGTCCACTGAACACAGAAAGCGTTATAAGAGATCTGGGAACCCAGGTTGACAGCAACCTCTCTTTTGACCACCACTTTGCCACTGTGGTCAGAAAGTCCTTCTGTGTGGCGCATCTCATTACTAAGGGTTTTGCAACCAGGAAGAAAGAGGTAATTGTCTCCCTCTACTCTTCCCTCCTTAGGCCAATCATCGATTGCAATGCCCCATTTGGCATGTACCTCACTAGACACCTGCAAAAACTGGAGAGGCCACAAAAGTACCTCACAAAGAGGATCCTAGGCCTTTAAACACTTGCCCTATATGGACAGACTCAAAAAGCTCACAACTATTCTCGGTCTCATATCGCCTACTTAGAGGTGATCTCTGTTTGACTTACAAGGCCATGTCTGACCCAGCTCTGTCAGAAATGCTACATGTAAAGAAATCCCAATCCCTCCACACCACACGCTTCAGAGACCTCAACCTCATTACCACAATCAACAGAATATGCTGGTGGGACAGGTTCATAACCCAGAGACTGCCCATGCTATGGAATAGACTTCCCATACATGTCAAGCAGAGCACCTCACTGGCCCTCTTCAAGAGAAATCTTGACGGGTGGATGGGAAATAGAAAATTCACCCTGGGGACCACTCCAGTGGCTCTACTCGACAGAGGTACTAGAAGCTAAGGTTGGGTGGCACGATGCCAGGGTAAACCTGTGGGCTGGGCTTGTAAAGGCTCCAGGGCCATTAGCGTAGTACTCACCTATGAACCTATGTGATTATAGTTGTCAAGGGACTTGGAGAAGATCACAGAGAAAAGGACAATATCTTGAAAATAAATGTGAACTCAAATAAAACAGGGAACTATACAACTTCAAGAAGAATGAAACACACAAAAGCAGCAGCTAAGTGCAAGAAGTTGCAAATATTATTGGAGAAAAGTGATGTAAACAATTTTTGTGCGTTAGAGTGAAAAAGAAATATTGGGAAGGATGCAAAGGTTTAATAGGTGGATATATGAATGGTAGAATTACTGTGTGGCTGCTCAAGCTAACATTTCACGAACAAAAGTGATAGAAAGTTGTCTATTAGACACTGGAAATGGTTTGGCTAGGAAGATGATACAAAACCCTTTACAGTGACTAAGCTCTTAAATCACTTGCATAACTAGAGAAGTGATGTAGTAGGGCTAAATGAGATTCACCCATAATTCTAAAGGAAACATGAATGGAATAATTGAAACCACTTACTAATCTTTTTCAGCAAATCATGAGAATCTAGGAAGGTCTCCGTAGAGCGGGAAAAGGCAGACATATATCAAAGTAGAACACCGGTAAAGTAACTGAGGCAATTAGCAGGACTTTTTTTGCAAGGATTATGTTGGAATTACTTCTGAAAGAGACATATTCATTATCTGGAGGTCTTGGAATGCTGGACTCTAGGCAACATAAATGCACATTAGGGGAGACATGTCTGTCAGAATGAAATCAGTTAAATTATGCTGAGACTCTACCTTAAAGAGATTTTAGTAAGGGACTTGGCATGGTGCCATACAAAAAATCAGTAGGTTATCTTGTATCTTGGGTTAGCTTCAGGTGAGGAGCAAGGTGCAAGGTGATAGTATTAGCTGAAAACATTAAAAAAAAAATCCGCAGCACAGCAGATCACATGATGTGTAAATAACTTGTATCTACAGTGAGGACATTGGAGCTACTGTTTGGATTCCTAATCAAGCAGTATGAAGTTGTACCCTCGCTGATATTTGTATACGATAATGCCAATTTTCATGAGGAAATCTTTGCAGACTGTATTAAAATTAGTAGCAGTCTTATTACTCATGAAAGTGTGGAATATGAAAATTAATTTGAAAAAACTGCAAGAGCAGTTTAGCTTGCATTTATTGATCAAAGTACATAACTGGGCACATTAGATGCTGAAATTCACTGTGTAAAATTTGTAAGAAACTTTTTATGAGCTGTTGGGATGCATTAGTAATGGTATCAGTATGAAAGCTGAAATTTAGTTTAGATTTTCTTAGTTTATGCAAACAGTTGGTGGACATCCTCCATGCAGCCTTTGAGGATTTTTTTCATGCAAGTGCATAAGTAGATTGTACGTTAAGACTTTTGACAGTAGAGACTCCTGAGTTGGTAGTGCAGTGTAGTGGAAGTTAAGTTGTACACTGTTGTGGAGAGGAGGGATCTGTTTCTATCTTGAAGTCATTTATGTTTAGGTGGGCAACATATTTGAGAAAAGAAATGGTACTTGCGTATTATCGCAACCAGATTTTCACGATAATGCCGCTTGCTTCCCGCTCTGTAAATTTAAAAAGAAATGTATGCAGAATCACACTGACAATGTTAACTTCATTCAAAAACATTGCTTAGGTAGGGCAAACATTGTAAAATGTAAGGAATGAGTGCTTGATTCAAGCTATGCTGTTTTCCGACATCTAGTCACTCTAAAGACACGTTCCATATCCCCAGCAATCTTGACAGCAATAGGAGACCATTTCTTCCCATACAAAAAAGTGCAACTCAGCAAGTGAACCATCTGCAAGTAAACCAGCAAGTGAATCATCTGCTAACCCAACAAGTGAACCATCTACAAGTAAACCGTCTGCAAGTATGCTTCCTTAATCAGTGAAAGAAAATCTTCACAAATATGTTGCTCAAAACATCCGGAAGACATCCACATGAATACTATGCAAAACATCCTGAAAACATTGCAACAATAACTGCTATCCCCACAAAAACTTTAACTTTAATTATTTACAGCAGCATGCCAAATAAAATGAGTTATTTACCCCAAAAATGTTTCTCCATATTTGTTATTCTAGTAATCCTTCACGCAGTAAAAACGAACAAACATTTCACATGCTTCCTCAGTCCCAATTCTGCACCAAGACAGCAGTGCAACCAGTTTTTAAGTACGCAAAGCAAGTTTCACATTACCGTGTTACTTTATGTTTGTAATTTGGGACAAACTAGATTGTACCCAAAGAAAACACCAAATTGTGTCTTACGTTTAGTCCCACAATCCATTTTGGGGCCAACAAGCGTATTACCGCAACCGCGAAAATCTAGTTGCGATAATACGCAAGTGCCAAAGAAATTAGCTACAACTGATTGATGGAGAAAATGGTGGGAAAGACTGGTCAAGGAAGGACATTTTTTTTTTAAGCTAATATGAATCTTAATGTGTAATTCATTTGCCAGCAATGGTAGTGGCTTCAGTAGCAGAGAATACAGGGTAGTATAGTACAGGCATACCACTGTTATGCACAGTACAATGAATATAAATGTAGACTGGTGCAGTTGTCTGTGTATAGCATGAGTAAATAGTACTACAGATGGGCCCCAGTCATCCTCATCTGCCATCACATTCTGTGTTTCTTCAGGCTCTTGACCGATTTGACTTGACTGAGCAGATAGAACAATTTGAATTTGAATAAGTACTTCAAACAGTGATTGCCAGATTATTTACCTTATTTTCCATGTCTTTTGCAGCTGCAGCGATGCACAACAAAAGAGTTGGGCCACCCCCTATAAGGGTAGCCTTTTTTACACGAACATTTACAGTGCAAAAGTAAGTATTACCAACTTTGTTTTGTACAGTGCTGTCAATATTACATAAAGCAATTATTGATGGTAATGGAAGCCGTGTGATTATTACAAGCAGTTTCATGATAAGCTGTAAGTTTTTTACACAAGGCTATACAGGTGTAGCCAGTGAACTTCTGTATTCCAGGTTCTTCTACTCAGGCTTTTTTTTTTTGTCCCATTTGAACTCATGCTCTGATTATTGGTGCTCTCAATTGACTTATTTGTTCCATCCTGCTTTCTTTAATGTCTGTACAGCTTCATAGAATGAGATCCATCCTCCACCCAGGATAGGGGTGGGAGAGTCTTTATATTGGCAAGCCCAACTTATCTGTTCATCTGGAAGTCTTTTTCACATCCAAATTGTAAGGTGAACATGCTGCATGGTCCTTTGGGAGTAAGGTAGCCTGGATTATGAGGTAGACCTCTTTACTGTTTTTGGCACCACTGATCGTGAGATCCTGATTAAGTACTTACAAACTTCCTGTAGAATAACAAGAAGTGTTTGGCTTCTTATTTCTTGAGGCACACTTGGCATAATGTTTCAGGTTTAAATTTCTTTGAGCTGTTTGCCGAGTGCTGCAGGGCTACATTTGTCTTCTGGCTTTATCACTTGCCAATGATTCTGGTAATGGGAATTGTTTGAAGGAAAGGTTTGCAGAAAGTTTGCTTTGCTTTTGACTTTCAGCAGTGTGTCTTCTCAGAGGGAATGCTTGATTTTGTCATTACCATTACAGTAGTGTCTTGCCAGATGGGGCAAGTGTAATATTTCTGACCTCTGAATGTTGTTATAATACTGACCTTGTTTACTTCCATTTCATGCAAAATTCTACATCTTGAATTTTAATTTCAGATTTTGCTTCAGTTTTCTGATGTTCTTCATATGGAATGCTGTTGCAGGAGATTTCCTGGTATATGAGAATTAAGCTGCAGATGAATGCTTGTTCAACAGGCCCAACTGCCAGAACTCTGTGAGGACAGGCAGGACTAAATCCTTCTCAACATGTGGGTGCACACTTTCATCTCAGATAAAAAAGATGGCTTGCAACATTTTCAGACGTTTATCATTTGATCACATATGGGGTTATTATAACAGTCAGCTAAATTTCAGAGCTTAAGAGCACCTTCCACTCCCCCAAACTTTTGGCAGCTTGAGCAAAGCTAAAGAAAATCAACAATTTGGTGGCGAGAAAGCTCTAAAGGGCTTGGCAATCAAAGTCTTCCTTTTGCAGGATTTAGAGGATCAACAGTCAGGTAGTATTTCTCCATCGGTGGTCAGATAAATTCTCTTCAGTGGAAAACTTTTCTGCATTAATATTTTTTTTTTTATCAGAAGCTTTTTCTGTAAAATCAGTTTAAGCTTGGAAAAAGTAATTTAATGGACTGTGACATGATTTTTAGACACTTTATACTGTGAAGTATGACTTTTAACTTTTCTCCACAACAGTAGAAAATTTTATTTTTTTGTTTTCACATAAAACTTGTGAGCTGATGTCAATTTCATTAGTTTGTTTACTGGGAAAGTCTGACTTGGAACAAAGCCAATTTTCAGCAGAGGCCTGGGGAGAAATGCTCCAGATGTATGTCTTTGTAACGTGGGAGGAAACCCACGCGAACGCAGGGAGGGCATACAGACTATGCAAAGAAGGCACCCCAGCAGAGAATCGAACCGGAGAACCTCTTGCTGTGAGGCGACAAAGCTACCACTGCTCCATCCTTTCAACGAATGGGTTCAGATCCGACTCTCTGTTCTGCCCAAAAACACACACCAACAGTCAAATTCCACCAAAGCTCTTTATTCCATCAACGATCTGGTACCTCGGCCATTCGCCTTCAAAGGATCACAATTCAACTTTCAAATTGAACTCATTTTATACTGTTTAACTAATCAATTAATTGATAAATTAATTCAATTATACTTCAAAATTTAAAGTGACCTTTGTATAAAATTTGACATTTACTTGTTCTAGTCTATTTTAACTATTTAAACCATGTTGTACATTCATAATATAACTATTCAGCACATGCATATGAGAAATATATTTTAAATGTATAGTAATAAGACATATATAAAGAAATAAACTTACTTAATACATATATATAAAAAATTATTTTGAAATATAAATATACACATAACAAAAATTATTTTTTTAAAGTGTATATGAAAAGAGTTAATTCCATACTAATAATTATAGATTAAATCACTCCCCAAATGATATACTTAAATATCATCCCCTAAACACTAATAAATAAGTGTGCTTCTAATATATATGTGCAAAAATATGCCCTTATACATTGTTAAAGGCCCAGCTCCTGATTGAGACTCTCTGTTCTGACTCAGCCACTTTCATTAGATTCTAGTATCTGACTCTCAAGCTCCTCCCTTACCCACAGTGCCCCTGATTATTGTATTACCTCTGCTCTCGTTTGCTGCTCTTCAAGATCGGAGGGTATCGTGGCTTCTTGAGTTCTAGTGGGGTTGGAGTTTTTTTGTGAGTTTGTTAAATCTTTGAATTTTCTATTGCCTTTTTCTAATTTCTAGTGTGTACTATCTCCCTTACCTTCCTTTCAATCTTTTCTATCGTAAGGAAAACTTTATACCATAGTTGGTAGTCGTTTATTTCTCTACCTCCTTTTGAGGTATTCTGTAGCTACCATAGTTGGTAGCCCTTTGTTTCTTTCTCTGCTTCTTTTTTCAACTACTTTAGTTAGTAGCCCTTTTCCAAAAAAAAAAAAAAAAACTATATATGCAGTGGATATAAAAAGTTTACACACCACTGTTAAAATGCCAGGTGTTTTGTGATATAAAAAAATGAGACCACAATAAATCATTTCAAAACTTTTCCCACCTTTAATATGACCTATAACCTGTACAATTCAATTGAAAAACAAACAAATCTGTTAGGGGAAAACATAAAAAAATGTACAATACGCTGATTGCATAAGTGTGCACACCCTTAAACTAATACTTTGTTGTGTGTGCACACCCTTAAACTAATACTTTATTGAAGCACCTATATCCAAGTAGATCCATATATGTGTGTGTGTGTGTGTGTATTACATATATATATATATATATATATATATATATATATATATGTATATGTATGTATGTATGTATATATGGGTTCCATACACTAGATCGAATTTTCACTACTTCGAAATAGTGCTTGGAATGCTTACTGCAGTAAAAGTGTACTTACGCGAAGTTCAGTACAACAAACGGGTGTTGTACTAAACTTCCGTGCAGTACTCATGAACCTTAGGGTTAGAGCACGGGTCATAGTAAGGGGATAGCCCTACGGGCTATCCCCTTATGTCCTGTGCCCTAACCCTAAGGTATGTGATGACTGCAGCGCAGCAGCGCAGTGAAGGACATAGCAATGTCTTCCACTATGTTGCGATAGTCCTGAACCTTAGGGTTAGGGCATGGGTTAGGGTAAGGGGATAGCTTTACTAACTATGCCCTTACTCTAACCCGTGCCCTAACCCTAAGGTCCGTGACTGTTGCACCATAGTGGAGGACATAGCTTGTTTTTTTATGTCCTCCACTGTGCTGCGGTGTTTTCGGTGAAGTGCACTTATGCAAAAGTTCACTTTCGTTAAAGTGAACTTCCGCAGAAGTGAGGCTTCCTATTACAAGTTCGAAGTAGTGAACTTTCGATGTTAAGTTGTCTATCTCGCCTTCATTCTTGCTGGATGGGTTAGGAGCTCTAAAAGCTCGAGAGTTGGTTCCACTATATCCCACAATGCTAGGCGAGAGTTACCTCAGATCTGTTGGTTGCTTCTACCGGTTCCTGGTGAGTGTTAGCTTTTTCTTCTAAAAGTTACTCTTTTTTCCCCCTTTTAACTTAAATTCTTTCTAAAACTAGTGTAGATCATAGAACTTTATCCCCGACCCTATTTTCCCGTTTCTTTACTAAAAGAACCGTTGGTTCTTCCTTTGGGCCTTTGGCCTTCCCTTCCCTAGGGAGTGTTTGTGTAGTTTACATTAAGTTTTTGTACTCAATTTTTAGTATTTCTACTAAAATTATTATTATTATTTTTTGCTGACAGGGTATAACTTGTGTGTTTGGGTGTGTGTTTGTGTACACCTGTCAGTTAGGAAAATGTCAAAAGAAGCAAAGGTCTCCGGATTCAAGAAGTGTGATGCGTGCTGTCAGAAAATGTCTCTGACAGACGCTCACACTTGGGGCCTTTGCACCTGCAGGACTCCTGTGCTGTGTGCCATGGCTTCAGCCCCAGGGTCCTGCAGGAAAGAAAAAACAAGTTGATTCTCAGAGGCTTGTTGAAGCCGGAGTGGGGACCTCTGGCTCTGCCTGACAGGGGTGCATTCGAGGTCATGCGGAGTGTGTTAGAGCCTGGCTCTACTCCACAGTCGGCTCCGTCAGCCCCTCCCTCTATGCTGCCTCAGGGTAAGTCGACTCACTCCCTCATCCCGGACCGCAGAGAGCCAGCTCCTCAGGAGCCCCCTGTGGGGATTTCATCCTCTTCCGAGGCCTCTCCTGATTTGGCAGAAGAGCCCCCTCGGAAGAGGAAGTGCAAGAGGAAGCACATTGACTCACCTGAGTCTATCACGTCGGACACAGATCTGGATGATTCTGAGGGTTCCCCCCGTTCCCCTTCTGAAGATGTCTCATTTGCAGACATTCTGGAGATCCTGAAACAGAGGGAAATTGGCCAGCCCTCAACCCATCTGTGTATCTTGAGGCGTTTGGCTCTCGTCCTTCCACCTCCTGGGTGTCCCCCTTGACCCCCTCATGCAGGTGGTTGCTAAGAAGGCATGGGACGGCTCCTGATTCAGTGGACCCCACTCCCAGGAGACCCTCTAAGTTCATCACAGCTCCATCAGACAAGCAATTTTATCAAAAGGAGTTTCTGTGGATGCTATGGTGGTAGCTGCTGCCACAAAGAAGGAACTGGCTGATCCTTCAGTGCCTGTCCATCCACCTAACAAGGAATCTAGGTCCATGGATAGGTGCAAGCGGATGTTCTCTTCAGCGACATTTACCATGAATTACCTGTGCCATTTCACTCGTCTTCAAAGGGACTTGATCAAAGAAGCGAGTGAAATGTTAAGGATCCTACAGCTGCGGGTTTCAAGATAAAATGAACACGCAGCTGGCTACCCTAATTCCATATCTAACTCCTCCATGCCTCCTCTCTTATGCGGCCGATGGAGCGAGCAGAGCAGGAACAGGTGTAGCCTTCGCCTGGATCTATGCAATTTTGCGGACCCTTTCAAGGCGTCTTTCACGAACTCCCCTTTTGATGGATCATCTCTCTTTGGTCCTCAAGTGAAAGAAACCCTGACTAGGTGTGAGACTGATGGCAAGACCCTTTCTGCCGTCGGAGTCCGCTCCTTCTAGGCCTTACCCCAAAGGCCAGAAGGGTGGGAAGATGTGGTTCCGTAAACAATCTCAAGGGACTTAGCCTGACGCCTGGAGTCGTTTTCCTACCAAAGGCAGAGGTGGGAATAACAATGGTCCTAGGGGCAGGGGGTCCGCAGAACCAGGGCAATCGGGAAGCCTTTCCTGACAAGCCCTTTCAGCATCCCTGAGGTGTTGCCCGACTGCCCATCTTCGGAGGCAGTCGGGAAGATTGTCACTGTACCCAGAAGCCTGGCTATCCCTGACTCAAGACAAATGGGTACAGTCCATCATTTCCGAAGGCTATTCTATCCCCTTTCTTCGTTTTCCAAATCAGTCAAAAACTCCCTTCCAGATGTTCCACCCGCTCAAAGGGATTTAGCAGCTTTGGAAATTTCAAAACTGCTTGCAAAAGAGCAATTCAGTCAGTGCCAGCAGACCAACAAGGATCCGGAATCTACTCAAGGTTCTTTTTAGTTCCAAAGAAAACAGGGGACTGGAGACCGATTTTGGATCTCAGTGTCTTGAACAAATCAGTCAAGAAAACAAGATTTCGGATGGTCACGCTGCAATCCATTCTTCCCCTATTGGGCAAAGGGAACTGGATGTGCCCTATAGACCTATCACATAAAATGAACAGAGAAGATTCCTCCGCTTCAGGCTGGGAACCAGTCATTTTCAGTTCAGGGCCCTGCCCTTTGGTCTCACCACTGCCCCGGTGTTTACCAAATGCATGGCAGTGGTAGCTTCTCACCTGAGGCGACAAGGATTCCAGGTGTTTCCATATTTGGACGACTGGCTTCTCACAGCTCCCACCAAGCATCTCCTTCTGATGGCCAGAGATTATACTTTTCGTTTGTCAAAACTGGGTATTTCAATAAATTAAAGTCTGTTTTGACTATTACCTACATAGGCGCAAATTTAGATACTATAAACATGTCTGCAAGGCTAAAGGATATCAGACATTCACAAATTGGTGTCACTTCTTCTCAACAACAACAGAGTCAAAGCCAGGTTAGTTCTAAAGGTGTTGGGAATCATGGCAGCGGCCATAAATCTCCTTCCATTGGCCAGATACCACATGCGGATCCTTCAGTGGATGCTTTTTACCCAATGGTCATACCAGGAACTTCCAATGTCTCACACCATTATGATTGCAAAAGCATCTCATGTGGTGGATGTCTTCCCCCCAGCTCCTGTCGGGAAGATCATTTGTTCCACCTCCTCCGGTTGCTACTCTGACAACGGATGCCTCCCTGATCGGGTGGGGGCATTATCAGGGCAGGACAGTCCAGGGCACATGGCAACCAAACGAATGCCACTTGCACATAAATGTTCTGGAGATGAGAGCAGTGCTTTTAGCGTTGCAAGCCCTTCAAGACTCTCTTCCCTTGGGAACGATTGCAATCCAGACAGACAATATGTCTGTAGTGTGGTACATCAACAAACAAGGCGGAACCAGGTCATACCTGTGTCGAGAAGCACTCAGACTGTGGCAATGGGCGATTTCTTCTCAGCGTTTTCTGATAGCCATCCCGGAAGTCCAATCACATTGCGGACAAGTTGAGCAGAGCTATACTCATGCCTCACGAGTGGTCCCTGAAAGACTCTGTAGTGAGAGAAATCTTTCTCAAGTGGGGTCAGCCTTGCTGCGATCTTTTTGCTACTCCCCCAAACAGCAAGTGCAGAGAATATTTCACTCTATTCCCTTTACCAGCCCATCCCAGCAGGGACGCTCTAGTCCAAGTTTGGTCCCGGGGACTTCTGTATGCATTTCCTCCTTTCCCACTGATCTCTCAAGTAATACAGAAAGCTATCGCTCAGAAGGCTTCATTGATCCTCATTGCTCCTTACTGGCCTCGACAAGTGTGGTTCCCCTTTCTACATCGATTTCTTTTGGAGCGACCGTGGACTCTGGACCTAGTTCCAGATCTTATGATCCACCAGTCGGGTCAGTTTCATCGCTCCCTCCCTCTCTGAACCTCACTGCTTGGTTCCTCCAGTTCCAACCGTAGCCAGGCTTCCTCAATTATCTCACTCTGTTAGAGATATATTGATAGCTTCCCATAAATCTTCCACTCGAAAGATTTATTTGAGTAAGTGGCGCTTCTCATATTGGGCACAAGGAAAGGACATAGATCCTTTCACTGCTTCCATCCAACTAGTCCTTGATTTTCTAGCTGAACTCTTCCATGCAGGTTCATCTCCATCTACTCTTAAGGTTCAATTGGCAGCTATTTCTAATTTCCATGTGGGCATTTCTGAATCTGCCCTAATGTCCCACAAACTTTGCAAAGCCTTTTTGAAAGGAGTTTTCTTCTCAGACCTCCTATAAGAAATCCTCCTTCTCCTTGGGACCTAAATTTAGTTCTTGCTTCTTTGATTCTTTCCCCTTTCGAACCTGCAGCTTCATGTTCCTTGAAATTATTATCATGGAAAACTCTCTTTCTGGTGGCTATCACATCAGCTAGAAGAATTTCAGAACTTCAAGCACTCAGTTGTCGTTCTCCTTATCTTGTGTTCCATAAGGACAGAGTCTCCTTACGAACTAACCCGTCCTTTTTGCCTAAGGTGGTTTCAACATCAAATATAAATCAAACCATTGACCTTCCTGTCTTTTTCTCAGAGTATTCAAATAGGTCTGAACAAAAATTACACTGCCTGGATGTTCATCGTCAATTAAGGTACTACTTGGATAGGAAGAAACAATTCAGAAAATCTGATCAACTGTTTGTCTCCTATGCGGAAAGCAGAAAGGGACTTTCAGTTTCAAAGGTATCATTATGCAGATGGCTTACATCTTTGATTTCCCTGGTATATGAAATTAGACAACAGAAATTGCCTAATAAACCTAAAGCCCATTCCACCAGAGCTTTGGCTACTTCTTTAGCCTTCCAAGACAGACTGCCTATTGACACCATTTGTGCAGCGGCTACTTGGGCTACTCCTCACACTTTTATTTCTCATTATAAGTTGGATTTAGCTTCTAGGCATAGAGCTAATTTTGGTTCCACTGTTCTCAGGAGTCTGTTCCGTTAGGCCACCGGGACAAGGTACTAGGGGCGGTCCCATCCAGCAAGAATGAAGGCGAGATAGACAACTTAACATATAGAAGTTATGTTCTTACCATAACGTTCCATGTTAGTTGTCTTCTTCGCCTTCTTCCCCTGGCCTGGACAGACCTAGAGGAGTTGTGATCGTGACCTCTCTTTCTACCACCTCTTTTAGTCATATGCTATTATGCATATTTCTTAGTTCAGGATGAAGGTCACCCTTTTTCTTCCTGTTGTTAGAGGTGGATTCTGTTTTTACAGTTATACTGTTACTGTTATAAGCTGGGGTTAGCTTACAAACGAGATCTGAGGTAACTCTCGCCTAGCATTGTGGGATATAAGGAGCGGTGGAACCAACTCTCGAGCTTTTAGAGACCATCCAGCAAGAAGATGGCGAGAAGAAGACAACTAACATGGAACGTTATGGTAAGAACATAACTTCTATTTCTTGTAATAGGAATCCATATATATATATATATATATATATATGTGTGTGTATATATATCTATAAATATATATATATATATATATATATATATATATGTATTTTATATATATATATATATATATATATATATATATATATATTTATTTATAGTTGTTATTGGCGCGTGTTCAGTATATTTAGTTGAACTCTTGCCATTCAGACTGTTTTTTTTCTGGTACAGCTGATAAGACTGCCGGATTTAAAAAATGCACTTCTGTGAGCACAAAATTATAAACTCTGATGCCCACAGGGAGTGCGTGCACTGTTTGGGGCTGGCAGATCTGGACATCTCCTGCTCTATTTGTGGCCTTTAATACCAGGGAGATAAGTAATCACAGGAACAAGTTAATACTTAAAGGACTTCGGCTCCTTCTGCTGGTATATCTTCATCAGGGGCTCAAACCCCCTCTCAGAAATCTAAAGAGCATTGGAAATGCTCTTCATCTAAGTCACCTCAGTCAATAACTTCCTGTCAGTCTCCTGTGACAGTACCAAAGACCTCAGATCCAAAAGCTTTGGATCCAGCACCTGTAGGTAATAGGTCTCCTTGGCTCCATTCTCCGAGATTTTCCCCATAGGCAGTGTCTCTTAAACTGATGGTCTCCATTCCTCCAGGGGACCCCGAAAAAGTCTTCAGTGTCACCATCCACTTCCGGTTCTACTAGATCCTCTCAGAGTTTTTCTAAGGTGGATAGGATGATGAGGAAGTTACTCAGAACACAGATCTAGATGGGGGTTCTGCTGGCTTCATCTCCCATTGGATCTGTGAATCTTAAGACTACCTTCCAACCTGTACTACGCCGGTCTGACCCACATTTTCAAGGTCCTCTGATCAGAGAGTTCGAGAGTTGAACCATCGGATCCAAAAGTCCTAGCATTCTCTATTCCAACAACTTCCCTGACCTGATCAGCTCCAATCCTGTTGGAGCATGATGGCTGTCAGAGCTGAAGCATTGGTGCTGGATCCGAGGGGTTGACCCTGACTCCAAAATTTTTGGAGCAGTTACTTCCTCTTGAAGCTTTGGTATTGGATAGCTTAGCTTTGACTTTGTCTATGAATCTGAGGGTTTGGGAGCCATGGGGTTTGTCTGATCTGAGAGTTTTGTTTCCAGTAAGATTGCCCTTGGCTTCTTCTGGGTCCTCAGCATTCATGGTGTGGAGAGGATATTGTCTTTACCTAGATGGGCTTCGAATCTGTGCCCCCACATTCTTTGGATCATGTGTCTGAATCCTCTCATCCTACACCTCAGAGACAGCCAGCCCAGATGAGCTTTCAAGCAGTTTCTACCGGGGAACTTTCTGTTTCTTCCGATACTTCCCCAGAGCACCCACTGAGGATGTCCCTCAGAAGAGATTGGGCAAGAGGGGAGGCACCTGGATTCCCCACAAGAAACCTTCACAGAAGACACTGATTTTAATGAAGGGGAAGGGTCCCCTAAATTTCCACCTGAGGATGTCTCATTTAGTGACATTTTAGAGGTCTTTTGCCAAAAAAAGTGGTTTGTCTGCCCATCCCCCTTCCCCTGAAGAATCCGTGTTCTCGGAAGCCTTCAGGAATGGACCATCTTCTTGGGTTACCCCACCTGCAGAGGAGCTTAATAGACCTGGTCTCCTGCAGAGCATGGAAGGAATCGGACCCTGTAGAACCGATTGCTAAGCACCTAGACAGGGTGCTTGGTGCCTTGTCAGACAGGTTACATTGGACGAAGGGTGTTCCTGTAGATGCCATGGTCATTGCAACAGCTACTAAGCAGGAGTTGGCTGAGCAGAGCTCCTCTGTCCATCCCCCTAACAGGGAGTCTAGGGTGTTGGACAGGTTTGGGAAGAGGGAGTGTATGCATCAAGGACTTTTGCTTTACAGTCATTAAATTATTTGGCACATTTCACGAGGTTGCAGAGGGACTTAATCAAGGAATGCTCTTAACTCTCTCCCAGAGTTCATGTCTGTAGAAGAGCAGAAGTCTTTTTACTCATGACTGATCATCCTGAAGTCTGTTACTAATGTGTCGATGAGGTTAATCTCACACACAGCTGAAAGTTCCTTATCAGCTGCAGGTTCAGGCACAGCCATTAGGAGACATGCCTAGATGCAGGTATGTGATTTTTGCGGAGCCCTTTAAGGTGTCATTCATCTATGCTACCTTTGATGGAGCTTTCTTGTTTGGACCAGCAGTTAGAGATGCTCTCCCATAGTGAGAAGGATGGAAAGACTCTGTCTGCTGTGGGAATCCACTTTTCTACTGTCCAGAGAACCTTTTCCAAGAATCAATGAGGTGGTAGGAAAGCATGGTTCAGAAAATCCCAAGGGCCTTTCCATGAATCATGTGGAGCTTTTCCCCCAGAGGCAGAGAGGGGAAATAACTATAATGGAAGATGCCACCCTCATGGCAGAGGGTGTCTGCAGAGTCAAGGTTCTTTCTCAGACAAGCCTTTTTAGCGCTCCTGAAAGGTTACTCGACTATCCCTCTCTGGAGGCAGTCGGGGGAGGGTGCTTATCCTTACACCCAAAGGCCTGGACAGCCATCACACAAGATTCTTGGGTGCAAAGGATCATATCCCGAAGGTACTTTGTATGTTCCTCCACAGAAGAGAAAAGGTCTCCCTAATGTTCCACCCGATCAGAGGAAACAAGCAGCTCTAGAAATTCAAAAGCTGCTGGACAGATGAGTCATCCATGAGGATCCCCCCAGACCAAAGAGGATCTGGAATTTACTCAAGGTTCTTTTTAGTGCTAGAGAAAACATGGGGGCTGAGATACATTTTTGGATCTCATTTATTCGAACCAGTTTGTAAAGAATTCAAAGTTTGGATGGTCATGGTTTGGTCCATTCTGCCTCTCCTTCAGAAGGATGACTGTATGTGCTGACCAGATTTTCAGGACATGTACTTTCATATAAAAATGAACAGACTCTCCTTAAGATATCTACACTTCCAGCTGGGAGCCAGTCATTATCACTTCAGAGCCCTGCCCTTTGGTCTCACTACAGTTCCTAGAGTGTTCCCCAAATGCATGGCAGTGGTAGCAGCTCATCTAAGACGGTGCAGATACAGAGTAACTGGCTGCTAACTGCACTGACCAGACATTTTCTAGAAAAAGCCGGTGATTACCTTCTACTTCTGTCTCAATCTCTGGAGATTACAATAATTCTGGTAAAGTCCAAACTGCAACCAGTTCAAGCCTTGGAGTTTATAGGGCTCGTCTAGACACGATCAGTTGCCTAGCTGTTCTGCCTGAAAACAGAATTCTTACTTTGAAATCATATGTTAGTCAAGTTTTGTGTCATCCCTCACCCCCAAGCAAGATTAATACTCAATCCCCTAGGGTTGATGGCTTGATGCAGTAACTTTACTACCCACTCTTCGTCTTCATATGAGAGTTCTTCAGTGGACTGTAGCAGTGCAGTGGTCTTTTCATCGACAGTTTCTATGATATCCAATAAAATGATCTCAGGTTTGTAGAAGATCTGTACTGTGGTGGATATGTTCGAAACAGATTTATCACGGCCGCCCATTTGTCATTCTTCCCCCGAAACCCACGTTGACCACAGATGCATCCCAGTTGGGGGGGGGGGTGTTACTTGGGACAGACATTTCAAAGCAAGTGGTTCCAAGAAGAGGCCAATTTGCATATAAATGTTCTAGAAATGAGAACTATGCTTTTAGTGTTGCAGGCCCTTCAGAGCTCTCTTCCACTAGGAACTATTGCTATTCAGACTGACATGTCAGTAGTCTGGTACATCAACAAACAGGGGGGATCCAGATCTTAACCCATGTGCCAAGAAGCAGTAAGAGTTTGGCAATGGGCGATCTCCTTCAACTGCTTTCTAGTAGCAATGTACTTACAGGCAAAAAAAACAACATATTAGCCGACAAGCTCAGCAGGAGCATTCTGGCTCCTCACAAGTAGTCTCTCAGTTAGTGGCAAAGATCTTCCAAAAATGGGGTCAGCCGTGCGGCGATCTATTCATCTGTCCCCCCTAAACAACAAATACAGCAGATCCTTTATGCTTACCCTCCCCTACCACTAATACCCAAGTTTCATCAGAAAGCCAGTTGGTTGAAGAGCAAAGTAATTTTCATTGCACCCTTCTGGCCTATGCAGATATGGTTCCGTTTTCTGTGGTCTCACCTCGTACGTCCACCTTGGGCACTGAATCCCACTCCAGATCTCCTGTCACATCCTGCAGGGATGACTCATCTGGACATAGTAGGCCTCAAGCTGACCACTTGGTTTCTCCAGTTCCATTGATGGCTAGATGGGCCAGGCTTTCCTCTCCAGTTCGTTGAATCCTTTCTTCGTCCCACAAACCTTCAACCAGAAAGATTTATAAGAGCAAATGGAAAAGATTTTCTTTGTGGGCACATCAAAGAGACTTGGATACTTTTACTGCTCCAATCCCACCTGTTTTAGATTTTCTTGCTCCTGTTTTTCAAACCAGGGAAAGCTTCTCTACCATTGAAGTACAGTTAAGAGCCTTCTCCAACTACCATATTGGTGATAAGGTTTCTCCTTTAGCTTCAACTAAGTTGTGCAAGGCCTTCCTAAAAGGTACTCTTTTTTCCTTAGACTTCCAGTTTGAAATCCCACTGCACCTTGGGATCTGACTTTGGCATTACAATCTTTAGTACATCCTCTGAGCCCTCAGCTAAAGTAGACCATAAGTTTTTATCTTGGAAAACTTTTTCTTTTTGGTGGTAATTACGTCAGCTAAATGAGTTTCAGAATTCCAAACGCACTCTGCAAAACCACCATATGTCATTTTTCACAAGGATAGTGTTAACCTATGCACTAATCCTTCCTTTCTACATAAAGTGGCCTCTGAATTAAACATCAATGAAGTCATTAACCTGCTGGTTTTCTTTCCATATTTTGAAAATAAAGGAGAATGTATCCTCCATCTCTTAGATGTACATAGGCAACTTTGTTTTTACCTACATAGAACCAAGGAGTTTAAAAAAACAGATAAGTTGTTTGTCTCCTTTTCTAACACTAAGATGGGAAAAACAGTTTTGATGATTACTGTAGCAAAATGGAAAACAGATTGTATTTCTCATGTTTATTCATTAAAGGCCTAACCTTACCAATACACCTGAAGGCACATTAAAGCAGGTCAATAACTACATCAGCTGCTTTTTGGGCCAGAGGTTCCATTGATGACAATTGTGCAGCTGCCACATGGTCTAATGCTCATACCTTTGTTTCATATTACAAATTGGTCATCATTTCCAGGAAAAGAGCATCATTCAGTTCTGTGGTGCTCCGGAATATCCTTCCATGAAGGCCACCCAAGATAATTGTAGCTGGGGCTGTCCAGTTCCTTGAGGAATGAATGAAAATAACATCAGATATAACCGTTATGTACTCACCATAGCATTCCATCTGTTACCCATTTTCATTTTTCCTCAGCTTCTCTCCCATCTTCCCTCATCCATGTCTTTAGGAGTGACCTAATAGAATTCTTATTAGGAATCATTGTTCCTGTTTGACCTCCTGATCTTTCGGCTGTCATTGTTCTGTCTTGATCTGAAGTAGTACAGTGATCAGGGGTATTATGGGTAAGGGAGGAGTTTAAGAATCGGATCCTAGAATCTAAAGAGAGTGGCTGAGTCGGATCCGTACCTATTCGTTGAGGAAGAATGAAAATGGACAACACAAATGGAACATTATGGTGAGCACATAACTTTTATTTAAATTAAATACTTACCCCAACCCTCAAAAGCAAAGTATTTTTCACAGAGTTTTTTTGGTGGAAAATTCTTTTAATACTTACCAGTTTCACCAACTATTGCTGTCGATCTCACATGGGCTTCAAGCCTCATTTTCAGCTTCACCATGAAACACCGTACTAGTTCCTTGACTCAAAGCCTTTGCTCTTTCAGCCGTCTACAATTTTGTCTCAGATTTAGAAGGACTACCCTCTTTAACCATTTCTGGTTTCTCAGTGTATTCGTCATCTGTCTTCCCACTATTGTAGTCCCTTCAGCCACCATGGGCAGAGTTAGATATGCCCTTTGCAGTTGTTGTACACTAGGAGGACAGTAGAACCTCTCTTTGCCATCTTGGAGCAGGGTGAAGGGAATACCTCTCTGCCTAGCCTGACTGGGATGCCATTCCCCAAGGGTGATATGCCTAACAGCAATCTGTCTGCTTCTATGAAAATTCCTGTTAAAAAGAAGCAAAAAGTTAAATATTTATCTTCCACTGTCTCTGTTACGTTAGACAGGAGTGATTTATTGGGCTTAACTCGAGGCTTAGTCCAGACTCTTGACCCTTCTATTTCTAGTATTATTGGTAAGAGAAAATTGAATATTCCTTTTTCTGAAGAGTCCCAGTTTATCGAACAAGAAATGATTTTGCAGGGACACCTTACTTTCTGTCATCAAGTGACTCCCGATTCTGCAGAGTGTTTCTTTTCATAGGTTCATACTAGGCTCTCTTCCCTAGGGCATTTTAAGCTTAGCCCGTGTGTGTTTGGCTTTCACCACCCATTTTAAATTAATTTTTCTATGCCCTTTTTTGAGGTTAGTATACTGTGCCTCTGTCTAACAGTGACACAGAAGTGATACCCGGGGTAAACCTACGATCTCCCATCCACTCATCAAGATTCCTCTTGAAGAGAGTCAATGAGGGACTCTGCCTAACCTGGACTGGGATTTTATTCTAGAGTGAAGGGAGCCTCTGGGTTATGAATCTGTCCCTCCAGCATGTCCTATTTATTTCAGTGCTGAGGTTCAAGTCTCTTGAGCGCGTAGCTCAATGGGATTTGGATTTTCTGAGGTGCAGCATGTCCATTAATTCCGGGTAGAGCTGGAGTTTCTTTAACTGGGCAACATATGGCATCTGTTTGAGCGCTTTGATCCTCTTGGTGAGGTACTTTTGGGGTCTTTCCAGTTGCTGCAGGTGTCTGGTAAGGTACATTCCAAAAGGGGCATTGTACTCAATTATGTGCCAGATGAGGGATAAGTAAAGAGGCACGATGACCTCCCCTGATCTAGATGTGAATCCCTTCATGATTAGGTGGGCTATATAAAATGTTTTTCTAACCACTTTGGCCACATGGTTGTCAAATGAGAGATTGCTATCAACTTGGGTCCCCAGGTCCCTAATTACTTCTTCTGTACTTAATGGATTACCACCTATGTGGTAATTTGTGGGCACTTTGTTTTTGCCAAAGGGGATGACTATACACTTTTTGGCGTTTAGCTTGAGGCCATGGCTCTGGCACCAGTTGTCTTGTTTCTATGAGGCCCTTTTGGAGGATGCTTGTGTCGGCTGGAGAGTCGATTATGGCGCCCAGTTTGCAGTCATCTGCGAACTTGGTCAGCCACAGTCCTTCCGTGTTGGCCTATACCTCCGAGAAATATATACCAAACAAGAGAGGTCCCAGGACTGTGCCTTGTGGGACACCACCTGTAACCGGTTTGGAGTCTGACATGGCTCCAGCAATTCTAACCATGTGGGTTCTGTCCTTGAGCCAGTTTGCAACCCATCTAGTGACATAGGGGTTTATATTTAAGCTGGTGAGCTTATCTATATTGCCCGAGTGGGGTATTGTATCAAAGGCTTTTGCGAGGTCCAGGTAGGCTGTGTGGACCACCTTCCCCTCATCAATGGCCTTGGTGACTGTTTCAAAGAAATCAACCAGGTTTAAGAGGCAGGATCTGCTCTTAACAAAGCCGAACTGGATAGGATCCAGTGTCTGTAGGTCCCCAGTATCTTTATTTATGAGGTCCATGATGATCCTTTCCATAGCTTTGCAGACCAAGCTAGTCAGGCTTATGGGGCGATAGTTTCCAGGATCCGTTGAGGCACCACCTTTGTGGAGAGGGACCACTGTTGCTGTACTCCACTCTTTGGGTACATATCCTGTAGTAAGGCTGTGATTGAACAGTAGTTTTATGTTTGGGTTTAGCTCTTCTTGGAGTTCATGTAGGACGCAGCCCGGGACACCGTCTGGTCCCATTGATGCTGTGTTTTTTGCTTTGGAGAGGGCAGCTCTTACCTGAGCATCTGAGATGTCATGGGGCAGCACTCTGCTGGGATAGATATTTGCCCTTTTGGTGGGGGGGGTTGCGCTGAACCTGTCAGCTAGGATGTTGGCAATGTCTGTGGGTTCGGTGTATTTTTTGTCATTTTGGACTAATTCTGAGCATATCTGGGAATTCCCACCCAGGTTCCTAACATAACTAAAGAAAGCCTTGTGATTATCCTTAGTGTCCTGTGCAATTTTTCTCTCGAAGCTGGCCTTAGACGATTTTATGAGTGCCCGTAGTTTTTTGCTAATACTGATCAGAGATGCCTTCCCTTTTTGGGATTTTGCTCTATCATGTAGTAGCTTCCTCCTTCTATTGTATAGTTTGTTTATGGCTGGGGTCCACCAGACAGGACGTCTGCCTTTGGAGGATTGGGTCTTGGTTTTATTTGGGATTGCATGATCCATGCATTAAAGAAGGTGTTCATAGAATGCGTTTATAAAGAATTCTGCGGTCTGGGCCGTATTTTCCACAGGCCTGGGGGCTTTGAAGGATTCCACCTCGGTTTTGAGGAGTGTGAAATTTGCTTTACAGAAGTTTTTCACTGTGGTTTTCAGGGCAGGGGGTGGAGTCGGGATGTGAATATCCAGTGAGATTAGTTTATGGTCTGATCTTACCAGTGAGGGATACACTTCTGGTCTGGAGCATAGAGTCCCCATGTTGGTGGTGATCAGGTCCAGTAAGTTTTCCCCTCTTGTGGGAGTGGTAACAAGTTGTTCCATAGCATTTGAGTTTATAAATTCTAGGAACCTTTGGGCTAGGGTGTTGGAGCTAGAGTAATGCTCCCAGTCTGTGTTTGGGTAGTTGAAGTCGCCCAATATAATGGTGTTTGGAGAGACCTTCATATTTTCCAGTGTTCTCAGGAAGGCTGAGTGGGGTTCCTGGGTTTGGGAGGGTGGTCTGTAGCAGGCTATAAACTGGAAGGCAGTTTTACCCACTGTTAGTTGCACATGGATAGTCTCTGATGCTTCGTGCTGTGCCACCAACCTGGAGGTGTGGGTATCTTTGATGAATATTGATACTCCCCCTCCTTTTGTGGTTCGGTCCAAGTTTTGGGGCCGAAAAACATGGTATGAGGTATAACCTGGTAGTGCTGTGGTGTTCTCGGGAGCCTTGTACCAGGTTTCTGTTACTGCACAGATATTGATCTTCTCTATGCTAAGGAGAGTTTCGAGTGTGTGCATGTTGAGGTTTAGACTTCTGGCGTTGAGTAGCATTACTCTTAGTTTCTTATCCCTATGGAGGTGGGTTTGTGTTTTGAGCCTTGCCTGAAAAAGGCACTATGGGGGTAGCAAGAGCCTTTGCCAATATCCGAAAGCCCAGGGGTGACAGGTGCAAGCCTTCCCTAGCGAAGCATCGTGGCTTGTCGAGAATGTCATCCCAGGCTGACAGGCATTGGATCCCCTTTGAATGACACCAATACTTAAGCCAATTGTTGAAATTGATCATCTTGTCTTTATATTGTGTCATCATTCTTGGTGAGGGTAAGATGCTACTCAAGGTCAGGGTCATACCGGCCTGGGCTACATGCTCAGAGAGCTTCTCTATGTCTCAATTCATGTAGTCCAGGGAGGTACGTCTCAGGTCATTCACACCAGCATGGACAATGACTGAGTCATATTTGTACTTGCCTTGGAGTGATCTGAGTGCTTGTGTTATGTGGCGGATCCTAGCGCCAGACAGGCAGCTCACCGTGACCTTCTCCTTGTTCAACCTGGTGAGCGGGACGTCAGTGTGCCTGACGATAGAGTCGCCTATTACAAGTGTATAAGGTGTGTTGTTTAGCCTTAAGGGCTGTGACTGTTTGGCACACTGGCTTTGTGAGCTATGTGTTGCACGTGTTTTGTTTTGGGGTAGCGGTTGCTTGGGTGTCTGCTTTGGAGGTTTCTGCTGCTTAGTCAGATTTTTATTTAGAGCCTCCAAGTATGTTTTTGTGTGTTTATGTTTGGTTTGCTGTCGTGGTAGGTCTATATGAGACTGGAATTGTAGTGAGTGTGGTTTCCTTCTCCTCCTGACTGGTTTTGCCAGTAGTGAGTTGAGAGAGCTTAGCCTCCAGTATGGCTATATGGTTGCATCTCTCACATGTGTTGGAATTTGTTGGGAGGAGGAGAGGGTTGTCTGTGTACATGAGGCAGTTGTAACATTGCCTCAAGATTCCCAGATTCACCAGCTGGACCGGAGAGGAGATTGACAACTGACCTTTGGACATGCTAGAATAGTATTGGGAATTCCTTTATAATTGAAAAAAGGGCCAATGGGGAATGAGGTACTCAAGGGGAGTTTGTGAGGGTGTAGTGCTTTTAATTTTTTAGTGCTGACTTATATAATTGCTTTAGTGTGCAAGTGCCAGGTAACTTAAATGCAATGTGTTACAGGTAACTTAAATGCAAAAACGACAAACAGTAACTTTCTTTCAAGTGAAACAAGGAAATAAGTACAGTAAGCAATGCAGATATCACTAGGGATCCACAAAAGCTGTGAAAAGCCGCGTTTTAGGTGGAATTCAGCATTTTTTATAGTCCCTTAGAAGAATTTTATTTTTCTGAAACCATATTCAGAATGAAGTAGTTGTTTTTAGTGGGAACTTCATGATATTATGCTGTCTTATAAAAAATATTAAGGTTTATTACAGTTAGAATTTTCTGAATCCATTCTTGTTTTTCCAGCATTGGAGGATGTGTGTATTACAGCCTGCATTATGGTCTGTAACTTGCTTGACAGTCACCCTGCTGCTTCTAAGAAATCAGATTATCTAAAGTACTTCATTCATACAAACGTTTATTTTCTAATCCAGATTTGACTCTGCACTTATTTCTTTCTTCCTGGGCCTCCACTGAAAATGGGTTTTCCTGTCCAGTCAGATGTACTGGTCAACAAAAACAAATTGAAATAATTCTTTGTAAATCCTGCTCCTGATAAACATTTGTTAAATGCTAATCTCTCATGGGTGCTGGAACCATGGAGCCAGGGGGAGCCCCCCCCCCACTTTAACAGCTGCAAGACCTGTCGAGAAAAATGAATGAAGTTGAGTTTTCATGCCAACGTGGATCCACGTGTGGAAGTTAAAAGTAACTAAACTAGCTGTTCTTGTTCTCTTATTGCTCTGTGTTACAGGAGTTATGCTGCTGCTGTTCTGTTGGTGCTTCCAGAGTCATGCCAGTAAGGACAGTTTTGTTCTTTTATTTGCAGGAGTTATAGTTTGTGTGTGCATGCCGTGTGCACGTGTGTGTGCGCGCTGGCGCGCATTTGTGTGTGTGTGTGTGTGTGTGTGTGTGTGTGTAAAATGTCCCAGTTAGGTATACCTGGTGGTTAGTGTTACTCAGGCTCAAATAAGAGCCTGAATTCTCCACCCATACCACCACTTGTGATTCAGGGAGTTGAGTCCATAGCTCTCAACTGTCCTGATTGTCACAGAATATTTGGATCATACTTTTTGTCTGTTCCTCTTAATATTTGTGGTTTTCTGGCAAATCAGTGAGAACTGAATTCACTAAAGAATGATACACCTTTAAGTTTCAGGCTTCCTATCTTTCAAGAAACACATGGTAATGCATAACACTTTATTTCAGCAACTTTCTAAGATTATACAAGCAATTTTTAAAATGTGTCCCTGGTTTTAGGCCTTCGCACCCCCCCCCCCCCAAATAAATTTTGGCTCTTTCCAGGTTTCTTGTGCTGCGACGTTGAGAAATTTAGTTGAGTGTCAAGTGGATTTTACAAGGAGCTGAGAGCTTCAGGGGAAGAGAAGTTTAGTGCTACTTATGCTAAGTCATTTTTGTAGAACAATAGGTAGTATACTTGCTTTTGATGCAGAAGGCTGTGAATTCTACTCCCACAGTATGCAGATGGCTCGCTGATACTGTACTGTGTTATACTTTAAAGGGAGTGGATGCTGCAGTCCTATGAATGTCCTCCTTTGGAGGACATACCTAGTAACTATGTTTCTGTTATCAGTTTGCCATCCATTCCCGATTGCAAAATTACTAGCTTATTTTTTAATGTAGCATAGGCAATTTATTCTTCAAGGGCAACAGGCACTTTATTTGTAGATGAAACAATGAAATATAAAATTGTTTGCTAGCAGCAACCTCTTCATTAGTTACAGATCTGTTTAATGTGGAATAATTTAGATGACTTCTGCAGAGATTTTGCATATTTACTGATAGTGGTGGATTGTAATGACAGAAGTTTGAGTGGGCTTTTATAGTTGAAAATTTCTGAAATGGGTAGTTTTGTCATTATTGGTTCATACATTTTGTTTCATTGCTTACTAGAAGACTGTTCCAAGCTACAAATTTAAAACACATTCTAACAAGTGGTGCTGTATTATACAAGGAATATAATTTAATACAGTCTGGTTAATGCAATCAGGAGGGTGAATCAAAGAATGCATACATGTTTGCTTGCTAACATGATGCAAGAGAAGGGGAAGAGACCAGTCACCAATTGAGTCCTCCAGGGTTAGTTGCTGAGACTTTTTCTGTTTGACATATACATCTCAAAAGGAAATACTAAAGTGCTTTGGCCGACTAAGTTTGAGGTGACTGCAAGCTAAGAGCAGTTACTGAATCCCCAAATGTTTTAACGATCATGCAGGAAGGCTTGCCCCAAATAATAACTCGTGCCAGAGTCATGAATTGAAATTAAACTCCAAGAAATACATTATCATATCCTTTGGGAAGTCATCTACTCCATGGAACTGCCATATTGACAATACCCCCTGAGAACTGACCCAGTTTGGCATTTGGGAACAGGTGTACAGTGACCTAACATTTGACCAATATGTGCCCAGAGTCATAAGAAAGGCCTTCTGTATTGCATAGCGTATAAACAAATTGATTGTGACTAGATCTAGAGATGTTATTGTCCCCCTTTTCAAAGCCCTCATTAGGTCTGTCATTTTGTATAATGCTCACTTTGGCATGTATCTGTCCAGACCCATGCAACAATTGGAATACCCACAGAGATACCTTACTAAAAGGATACAAGTTCTAAACGATAGGTCTTGCATGGACCACCTCAAAGATTTATCACTATACTCAGTATCCTACAGAGTGCTTAGAGGTGATATGTCTGGCATACAAGGCATCCTCCGACCTAATATGGACCTACTGAACATCAACAAGTCAAATGGCATCAGAAATACTCAGTCTAGGTATCTAAACTGAATGTTGTGGAGAGATGGATATATATCACAGAGGCTACCACTGTTCCAGAACAGACTATCCATTCAAGTAAAACAAAACTCATCCCTGTCCATATTCAAATGCAACTTGGATCTAAGGATGAGTAATAGAAAATGTACTTCAGGATTTCCCCTCATGCCACTAATGGATAGAGGCAGTTCCTAAATGCTGCATCTCTTATGTGGGTCCCCTCAAATTATCTACAGTGTAATCACATTTATTCTCACTAGGGCTAATATACAATTAACAGCCATGGGATAGGTAAGACCATTCAGGAAATTTTAATTCAAGCACCAAAAGGGAAACTGGTTAAGCTTAAAATGTCCTCCAAGTGAATTTATGTTGTAGTAAATACTTTTAAAAATTGCCCTTTTTAGATCACTAAGTGCCCCTCTCACCCTCTGCCCCTTCCAGTCTTCAACAGCTTCCAGCGCCTCAGTAATCTCTCCATTACTGAAAAGGATGGGATATCCTTTGATAGATTTGGGAAAAAAGTGTGTACGTCTGCCAGGCTTATTTTTAGAATTCTTTTTTTTTTCAAAACAGGTTTATTGTTTTAACATATAAGAGAAATATCATAACAATTTTATACAAGTAATTAAAAATAGGTATTATTATAATATTCAACAAAACAACTAAAGTATTTACAAAGACATCCACTACAATCAGATCAATTAATTAAACTAAAATACCATGCTATTGAAATTAAAATTTTTTAACAAATTTTGTAAATTATCCCATACAATATAATAAGATGTTTTTCTATTTGTTCTTGTCCTAATTGTGTTTATTTCCATATGGCACACTATATTCATAACATTTTTAAATTCATTGAACGAAGGAGGTGTATCTGAAATCCAATTTCTAGTTATTATTTTCCTAGCCACTGCTAGAATAGACCATAACAAGGGAAGCTTAACCTTTTTAACACTTTGAGGTACAGGTGTGTTGAATAATATAAGAGATTTAGAAATAATGAAATTATCTGTAAAAAGAGCCTGCAAAAATTCATTAATTGACTTCCAGCATTCTTGCAATTTTATACAGTCATAAAACATATGAGCCCAGTCAGCATTAATTTCTACATTACATCTCTTACATAAATTATCTTTATTATTTATTTTATAGAATTCTTAACTGTCAGGCTCATCTGTTAGTTTATACTTGCATCATTTGAGAATATGAGGAATGTTGTAGTCACTTTTTTTCTGTCTGAGAAAAAAAATTATGAATAATCTTATTGTGTCTGTGTCTCGTGACTAAACATTCTTTGAAGTATGCTTATGATTCAGCTGATGCCTCTTCGAGAGCAGCTGCTGCTGGAACTGTTATGAGAAGGTTTGTTTGGTTACATGCACAGAATCTACCTGTGGATGTTAAAGCTGAAATTTTGACCTCTGCTTTAGATAGACAGCTTATATTCAGACCATCAGCTGCTGAGTTCCGTAAGAGAGTGATGAGAGATGGAAACTGATTGAGGGGATCACTCAGCTTTGCACTCTCCCTTCTCCAAGTTTAACAATTTTACACCTACCTCTGCACCTTTTTATAAAAAGGAAAATAAGCAAACACAGCAAGCTTCTGGTGAGCAGGCATCCAAAAAACAATGGCAAAAGATCTCTAAAAAAGCGAGGAGCCCCTCAGAAGCAAGGACAGTTCAACAAGTCTGAATGACTATGTGCAGAGTGCCACCCCCCCCCCCCGTTTCTCTTTCTTTAGCAGTAGATAATCTTCGACATACTGGATCTGATATATATGACAGTGGGGTCACTCCCTCCTTTTCACAGAATTTCTCCTTATCCAGTAGATCAAACTTAATTTTCCTCTTCATTTAGACTGTGCAGATTCAGGGTGTCATAGAGGTTATCTCTCTTCCTCTGATAGAGAAAAGTTTTTGAGTGTTTCTTGTACCAAAGAAAGAAGCCTTTTTGAGACTAGTCTTGGGTCTTTCCTTTATACAGTAAACCAGTTTGTAGCAGCAGCTGTGCAAAAAGCATCAATCCAGATTGAGGGCCTTAAAACTGGAATGAAGTTAGAGAGAAAGAAACTCCACATCTTGATGACAGGTGTGATATTTGTAAATTCAATAAATGCTAAGCAGATTTGCACACTGGTAAGCGAAGCTGAAACAGTTTAAGCACCTATATGGTTACACGTATAGGCGCTTAAACCATTTCAGCTTCGCTTACCAGTTCAAAATGCTATCCCTTCATGATGGCAGATTTAAAGGATATATATATAGTCATTTTTATATAATTTCAGATTTCAAACATTTCTTAAGGCTTTTGTGTCTGTATTACAATTTGATTTCTGCATTAACCTCTGAGCTATCCTCTGCTCCAAGGGTATTCACAAAAAGTTTCTAGCCCCAGTGATTGCCTACTGCAGACTGGAAGGTATTCAAATTTTTCTGTATGTAGATGATTTGTTTATCATTGTATATATTTTTTTCAAAGTGTCAGGAATTTCAAGGTTTTCCAAGATGGCTGCACGCTGATCAGCAGCTTAATTTCACCTCTCCCAGTGTGAAAAAATAAACTGATAGGTAAGGGCCAGTAATTCTCTCTGTTTTAGTAAAATTTAGTTACTGGCTAGTAAGTATACTTCCTGGAGGTCAGCAAAGAAAAAAAATTAGCCTGAAAGAAAATCCACTAGAAAATGAAGAGAAAAGAAAACACTTGACTGGGAAGAATCATGCAGCTGTTCATCAAAAAAGCAGTTTATGCTGCAGCTTGGGTACAATAAATGGTTTCCAAAAATGTAGAGGAAAACCAAGTCACATTGTGCTCAGGGCTGATTAAACTGAAGAATTGAAGGAGTATATCAACTTGAAAAAACAAAAGATACAATCATACCAGGAGAGAGTTGATCCTGACAGAAATGTGTCAAAAGGGCAGAATATTAAAAATTGGAGACCGTCGAGAGTTTATGGAAAATTATTTACTGTACAACAAGCAAAAGTGAAGCAAATGTATCCTAGCAGTCAGGGAGTGTCAAGAGGTAAGTGTGAGGTTCAAGCTGCTGTGTCCAGCTGTTTTCAGAATATTTTTCCTGGAGGATCAGTCCTTGTTTGATGCAGAGCAGGCTAAGGAGGAAATACAAAAGTTTGCCCAAAAAAGGGAGTCACCAAACAGAAGGGGACTGTGCTTCTCATTCTTCTGATAAATTTAAGACTTTACCAGTGAAACCTTTTCTAGTATTCAAAAGAAAAATGCTTGAAAGATAGAAGACAGCACAAAAGTTGACTAAAAGAATTATGAATACCTTGGACTTGAACCGGAGTCTGGGGTTGGGAGATGGAGATGAAAAGGAAGAAGACCAGAAACACTAAAATTAGTGAATAAATGTGAGAATATAAAGCATCAGTCACAGTTGTCAAATATGGCTTTTCAAGAAGAAGCTGAGAAAGATTGGATTTTGGTTGACTTTGTTAAAGTTGTGTGGGGGGTGACAGGTGTGTGCTCCACTTCATGTCATTGATGTTTGGAAGGGCACTAACATTTTGTTTTTAACAGTATTTGTATAAAGCATTTCAGAATACAAATTGTATGTTATATTGTAAAGCATTTTAGTGATTGTTATGTGCAATGAAGATACTAAAGTAAACAAGCACTTTTTTTAAGAAATGTAGGCATTACAGTGTAAAACAAGAAAGACTGGACAAAAGCACATTTAAGTTAATGAGCTATAATCTTGGGCTGTTGGGGTTGGGATGTGGTGTAAAAGTACATGGAGTATAATATAGTATATGTAGAGCTGCAGTATTTTCTTTTTCTTTTGCATAGATGAATGTCTGGATTTGTGCTATTGGCTTAATCTAATGACAATTTCTTTCTGTTTACGCAAGTGTTTTAAGTGAGAGGCCATGGTGTTATGAATAGTTCTATTTTGGCAAATAAATGTTCAGTTGGTAGTGCATTCTGTTTTTATGTCTCCATGGAAACAAGCTGACTAAAGGTGAAGGCAATAAATCGAGAGGTCTGGACATTGTACCTTTTCATTTTACATTTCTCTCAATAACAAAAGGACAAGTAGTTCAGTAAACAAAGTTTGAAATTACTGGAAGTGAATAAGAGAGAGCAGCTCTTGTGGTAACTGATTACTTTACTTTAATGCATTTACTAGAACAATGTATGATTAAGTTTTATTTAAATATGAGCAGTGCACTTTTTCTTAAGGCTAAAAGTTAATGTTTTCTGAAAGCATATAAGCTGTTTTTTCACATCTGGGAAGGGAGTAAAAATAAGACGAGAACAAATAGTGACCAGTATGTGATTGACCTGGTATGTATATATATTTCCTGCAATGTTTGTTGTTTATGTATTTGGAGCTTTTCTCCTTAGGTCTCCATTGAAAATGGGCCATTGGCTCAGTTGGACCAACCTGGTTAACAAATGTTAAATAAATAAACAAACAGCCAATGGTGTAAGTAGGAGCAAAGGCTGTGATTTGTGCACTTTAAAATGGATAGCCTTAATATTGGGTTAGTTTATGCCTGTGGGCACAGCTGTCGATTTGGAACAATTGTTTATATCGAGAGGGTTAAACTTAATTATTTGAAGATGACTGTAGTTTTGTGCGTTTTAATTTGATAGGGTATGAGGATGTTCTGGGTCTGTTTGTTGTTTTGTTTGAAGGTTTTCATTAAAAGAAAAGGTCTTGTAAAATATGGCATAGATTCAAATGGAGATGACAAGAAACAACTGGATAATGGTTCAACCTACCAAACAGAGTCTATGTCACGTTATCAAAATTTTACTACATCGAATCAATAAAGGTCGAACTTTATTGATCGAAGTAGTAAAATATCGAATAACGTAAAAAAAATAAATCAGTAAAAAAAAAAACTAACTAGCGTAGGCAGGAGGCAAGCCCCCCTGCATCCCCCCATGTGGGGGCTGCACCCCCCACATCCCCCTATTTAAAAATACTCAACACTACATTGAGGTAAATGGAAATCTCCCCCCTTATGGGGATTTCCGTTTACCTGCGCGATGTTCTGAACTTTCGACATTTTCGTGCCAACAGTATCGTATTCTATATTATCAGCTTATGACAACGTGAAGTAGACCCGAACATTAATGGGTGCATGTAACACAAAAGCTGGAAATACTTTTTAAAAAAGCTGTCACATATAATAGGTGGAATAATAACTTTTTATTATAATGGCTATAGTAAACATTTTGGAACATGTATGGTCTCACAGGTATAGACAAAAAAGGGTATTGAATTATATTAAGAAATGCAAAATGCAAATAGCAGTGTTACAGGAAACACATTTAGAAAGAAATGAAGATGTGGATTTGGGAAATAATGAATTTCAAGATGGAACTTCAGCAAAATATCAGCAATGAAAGAAAAGGGGAGTACTTATACTACTTACTAAAGGAGCTCCAGTAATGATAGAAGAAGAGAAAAAAAGATTTGTGGTAGTAAGTGGCTATTGGCAAGAGAGGAAGATTATGCTGACGTATTTATGTTCCACTTAAAACTCTATTTCTGCCAAAATTGTCCACTTTCTGCAAGGACTATTACTTAGAGTTGGGTCTGGAAGTTGATTTGTAACAGGTTGGATGTATCTGGGAAACCTGAAAGGGAAAATATAAGAAAAGAGAATAGATTTCTGAAGAATGTTTTGAAAATATTTGGTATGGAGGGTGTGAATTTAGTAGTATGAACACTGACACAATTTACCTATTATTCCTCAAGGTGCAATAACTTTGCTAGACTAGGCAGAAATTACATTTCACGTGAGCATGTGCCTTTAATTGAAAGCTTTGACACACATCCAATAACTGTGCCAGATCATGCATCATCAACAACTAGGATAAAAATGCAGGGTAATGAAGTACAAATGAAACACTGGTGCTTCCCTACCTACCTAAGGCATTTAAGAAATGGGTGTTAGAAATTATTTGAGAAGCTTTTAGGGAAGATAGAAATTTCTTCAGAAGTTATAGCTAGTGAGGGGGATAGAATAAAAGTGGAGTTTAAAAGTAGAGTAGAAATAAAAGAAAAAAATAGATATGGTTAAGTAGCAAGAATTATTTAGAGGGGCTGAAAACGAAGTATTGCAGAAAGGGGGATCTCACAGAACAAGAAGAAGCACAGTTGCAGAGTGCTGAAGAGAAAATAAGGGAGTGTCATAATGTGCATAAATTTAGAAAGATTGCTGTTAAGCAAATGTTTTTATAGTAATTACAGAGCACAATATTTTTTACCACAATGATGTGGGCAACAGAAAGTAGAAAGGGGGGTGTTGCTTAACATAGGATGCCTAAAACAAAATAACCAGAGATCATGTAAGGTATTAGAAATATTTCAGAAATTTTCTACAAATATGTGTAAAGCAGAGGAATGTGGAACTCAAGAAAAAGCACAAATGGAAATATTCATGAAAGACTTGGGTATGTAAAGGTAAGAAGTAAATGAGGCTCAACAATTAAGAGTTAAGCTAGGAGGAGATGAGATAAAAATGGTGATGTATAATTAATCTGCAGGAAAGTCTCCAAGAGGGGTCTATATTGCAGTCACAGGAGTTCAAACATTGTAATATTGAACCCAAACTTTTAAATACGAAAATAGCAAAGCCATGGCACACCGATTTTTTTTCCTAGGGAAAAAAATCTGTGGGTTGTTTTTGGGGCTTTGCTATTTACTCCACTGTGGTGCGATCTCAGAATTGGTATATTTAAGTAGGGGGGGCACAGCCCCCCACTTTAGTTTAAGTTTAAAGTGTAATTTTTTTGTCACGGAACAGTGATTTTTTTTTTCCCTGGGGAAAAAAATCAATATTCTGTGTTTTCTTTATCATTGGATTTCGAAGTTTACGGTTTGATATTGCAATGTTCGAACTCCCGTGAGTTCAACATTGTAATATAGACCCTCCAGGAATAGATGGTATTCCTGTGGAAGTTTGGAAGCTAGGAGGGAAGAAAGTGATACAAATCTGGAAGGTTTTGTTTAACAATATTTTAAAAGGAGGGGGGCACCAGCATCCTGGAATAAAGCTGTGGTGACTGTAATTTTCTAAAGCAGTAAAGACGTATCAGATCCAGTGTCCTATAGGTCCATTTCAATATTAAATCACTGTTATAAAGTGTTTATCTATAATAGCTAAAAGAATGGCAAAGGTGTTGCCAAAATTGATAGATACATATCAGTGTGGTTTTGTAGAGGGGCAGGTAAATATTTGATAACATTAATAGAACAGTGATGACTGTGGGTTAAGTAGAATGTAAGAAAATATTGTCGTTTTTGGTGGGTATTGATGCAGAGCAAGCATTTGTAAGAGTAAGCTGTGGTTTTATGAGCAGGACAGTGGAAGCATTTGAAATTCCTGTTTCAATAATAAGGTTAGGTAGCGGGATATATGAGGGATCAGAGGCAAAAATTAGAGGGAGGGTTCCTCTTTGATAAGTTATCTGAACAGAGGAACCAGGCATGGGTCTTCTTTTTCCCCTTTGTAATTTGCATGATATTTAGAGCCATTGGCAAGGAAAATAAGGGACTCAGAAATTCAAGGATATATTTGGTATTGTAATCAAGAAAAGTTGGCTTTATTTGCAGTGCTATTATTTTGTACCTGATAAAACCAAATAAGGGCATCTCAGTCTTGTGGAGCATTCTGAGACCGTTTCAGTTTTTTGGGATATTGTATTAATGAAGGCCAAACAAAGGCTATAGCTGTAAATTATGTACCCACACATTAATTGGTTCAGCAATACCTTTATTTATGGGGATGTGATAAAATAAGCAACTTAGTATGGGTTAAAAAGGATTCTGTTATGGCAGTTAAGCATATGTGAGAAGAAATTAAACGATAATACAAAAAATGAGAAACTTAAAGTTCTTGTTTATAGATATGGAGAGCAAGATACAAGTGACGAAAATGTTTAGCCCCTTTAGGTTTATATATAGGTCAGGCATGTATTTATCAACCAGAGGAGAAGTTGTGGACAGTAATTAATGGCTGAAGGTTTGTGTCTGGGAGGGGAAGAGTCAAATAGGATAAGTTGATCCTTCAGTAGAACAAGGTGGTTTAGGATTACCTGATTTGAGGAGATATTTTAGAGCAACATAATTAAGACTCACACATCACAAGCAAAAAGCTGAAGTTCAAAATGGAAAGGGATAATGAGGAAGTGGGAGGAAGTTCAGTAAGTAAAGAGAGAATGGGAGTTTGGATACAGGTCTTTAAGGAGAACCACAACAGTTGTACAGAATATTATATTCATGAAGTAGCAGAAAGTATTCTAAGAACTAAGATGGCTTGGATGTTGGAATTAACTAGAACGAAGGCTGGTTTAAAAGTTTGTGTTTTTAGAAAAAAACATAGTCAGATAAATGCTTGCATTTTACAAGTAACCATCCATACCATGTCAAAAAAGCTATTATAAAGGGACAGATGATACAGGCCGCCAGAATGGTTACTGATATGCTTGACTTCTTAAATGAAGTACACTTTGTAGGTAACATGTTTGTGAACAGGGGTTACCCATTGCAGATGGTAAACAATATAAAATTTGAGATCATTAAGAAGAGACTATCAGGTCAGTATATTCCCTTAGTACAAAACCATCATGCTAGGGCATTTGATGAAGCTTATGGAGAAGTTTCTTCTTCTACAAGTAGTATCCAAAGTGAAACTATAGGAATAATGGCATCAAGCAATAGGGTGACACCTTTTTAACAACGAGAACAATTGGGCATGTATTAGAACAGATAAACAGATAATGAAAAAAATTGGTAATTGTCCTGATTTTGTGTTTAGGCGGAATAGCAACCTTGAAGACTGGTGTGACAGTTTATCCCTTTTATATATGCAATCAGTGCAGAAAATGACAGTGTGGAATGTGTTCACAATGCAAGTTTATTTTGGAATGTAACCAGGTGCACTTGGGTTCCAAGTGTATTATAGTTTCTGGTTGCTTTTCTTGTCAAACAGGGAGTGGTTTATGCTGCAAAATGCAGGTCTTGTCCTACATATGTGGGAAAGACTGAGCGAAAATTTAAACAATGCGTGTATGAACACATTTATGGCATGCATACACGTAGAGACCACTGCTTTAGTAAAACAGTTGAAGGAAATCCCAAGTCATACTTTTAAATTTGTCATACTAGAACATTTGCAAAAAAAAAAAAACCCAAGGGGCACCATGGAGTATTTTTTTAGAACCTAGAGAGTTGTGCTGGATTTTACACTTGAATGCATCTCCTTATCAAGGGTTAAATGATGTAGTGTCTATTTCTTGTGAGTTAAAATTAAAACCCATGATAGATAGTTAATATATAAATAATTATAGAAATGTTTTTAAAAATGCATTGTTAAAAGTATTTTATTGTAATATGTGCTGCTTTAAAATGCTATGTCTTTAAGACTTGTGGTTTGGTTGGGCTATAAAAGAGTTTGTCATATGATTTTTTGAATGTCTGAAGAAGGCTGGTATTTTTTATCCAAAAGCGGTTATGGAATAAAGTTCTAAAAGGTGTGTTTCCGACAAATTTTGCCTTCTGGATTATTACTATTTTTTTCAGTTTTTGGTTTTTGTATGTTGCTTATTCTAAGAACTAAGCCAACACTAGAATGGAGAAACAAGATTCTGTCAGTAGAGATGACTACAATTAGCGGAACAGAGAATAGGCAAGAGGGGTTAAGACTTGCTGGAGAAAGCTGTCAAAGGAATTAAGGTACTGAGAGCAAATAACTAGAGAGAGAGAGAGAGAGAGAGAAAGGTAATAGAATGGGAAGAGGCCAAGAACACATTTGGACTGCAGACTAGATACTGCCTTTTCTGTGAGGAATTGATATCAGAGTTCAGGCAAAGAAAAGGAATAGGAGAATCTTGAGTGAAATATCTGCTCTGGTAGAGTTTTTAGTTGAATCTGTTATAGAAGCTGCTGTTAAAAATAAGGTATGATAAGTAAGGCATATAAAGTATTGCATGATAACTGCAGGCATCAATCAGATGATCAGTTAGAAAAGACTGAGACGAGAGATTGGATAAACACTTCACAAGGAAACAATGGGAGGAAATGTATACAGCTCCCAAATATGCCACAAAGTCTAGCATATTTAGGATTTTTGTTTGGAAGTGTTTGCATAGGTATTTTTATACCCCAGTAAGACTGCAAAGAATTTTTCCTCAGGTAGATTGCATATATTGGGGGTGTGGAATTGATCCAGCTGTGGGAAACGCCTCAAATAGATACATTTGCCTTAATTCACAACAAACAACAGGCAAAATTCTGCTCCAGGATTCCTTGCAAGCAGGCCTGGAAAACAGATGTGTTTTCATTTCTTTGGACATTAATGTTCTTGCATGCATTTTCACCCTTTCCACTGTTATCCAGGATCACTCTGAATACTCAGAAGGACTCTCCAAAGATCATTGTAGTGATTCCCTTCTGAACCAGGCAACAGTGGTTCTGTTTTGGAAATGACTGAGAGCAATTACAACAAGATTCCTCACAGACTGGACCTACTCACACAAGACGGGGGATGTTTGATGCACCCCAACTTGAAACAGCTTCATCTAACTGCCTGGATGATAAGAATGTCTATACCTTTTAGGCACCTGTTTTCCGAGGATGTGCAACGGGTGGTAATGGAGACAAGAAACCTGCTACGAGTTAATTCCTCCATCCATCCACAACCCCTTTTTCCCATTTTTGCACATGGGGTTGGGGTGTCACTTCAACAGTGACAATCATCTAGAGCCAAGGTTTACATTGATGAGTGGCTAGCCCTGCCATGGAAGTTAATCCATGCCACACACTTGCATGCGCATGCACACCTACTGCCAGTTTAGTGTCTCCAATCCACCTACTTGCATGTCTTTGGAATGTGGGGTGAAACCGTAACACCTAGAAGAAATCCATGCAAACACAGGCAGGACATGCGTACTCCACACAGACGGTACCCCTGCTGAGAATCGAACTGGGAAGCCTCTTGCTATGAGGCGACAACACTATCCACTGCGCCATATATTACTAAATATAAATGATTTTGCATTTGATGCCAAAACAAAAAATAGGAACCTTTTAAGTCTAGTATTTCTGTGGTTCTACAATATTTGTGTGAATTGTTATCATGTCTGGTTCTACAGTGAGTGTGTTAGTTGTTAACCTCCTGTCATTTCTTACACCTCTGTTAATGTTCATTTATTTTGGCTTGTTTGTCCATGGATCCTCCCCTTCAGTGCATTCATATGTTAAAATGTTTTTTAAAGGGGTGTTACATACCAGGCCAGCTAGAAGCAGGTAGCTCCTCCTTGGGGTTTCAACTGTGTTTTCAGAGAAATTAATTCTTGCTCTGTTTGAACCGGCACATCAGGCTGATTTGAGGTTCGAAAGATGGGAAACAGTTTTGCCTGTTGCTTTTGACTTTTGCAAGGAGAGTGTCTGAGTTGCAAGCTCTCATGGTGGGTGAACATTCTCATTTTCTTCAAAAATAAGGTTCCCTTGAGAATTAATCCTATTTTATGAGTAATGTGTTATCCATGTTTACTTTGAGACATGCTATCCATCTCCCTGTCTTCTTTCCAGAACCTAAAAACAAGGGTGAAGGAATTCTTCATACTCTGGATGACCAGATGTAACTGACAGAACTAAAACCTTCACTTAATAAATAAAACGTATAAATAAATTATGTTAACAGTATATGTATTATTTATTGGTTGTGACTTTAGCAACACTTGAAATTTTATAGTTACAAGTCTGTCTTTATGCTGTTTGACATTACACATTTAGTTAATTGTAATTAAATGGTGGATGACTTAATTGGATTAAATTACAAATGCATATATAGGGAGGAATTGATGTGGTTACTTCATTCTGATGAAGTTAGCTGACGAAAACGAATAAGACAACTTTAGCAGCGTTATTTGTGTGGTCTACCTTCTGTGGTTTGTGCAATAAAAGTTTTTCGTACATTATAGCTGGAACAGCTGAACCCGCGGTGGTGGTGCTGCGGTAGCGTTGTCGCCTCGCAGTAAGACACTGTCCGGTTCGATTCTCAGCCAGAGAGTCTTCTGCGTGGAGACATGCAACCAACGCAGGACCCAAGACTTTGTTAATCAGGCCGACTGAGGGCAACCTGCCAGCAGATTACCCAAATGTAATGACTGCAACAGTGAATACACTCGAACATCTACATTTATGGTAAGTGTACACAACTGTACTTTTTGTTGTCACATTTGATGATACCACAAAACATCCAGTCATTGTTACAGTTAGAGTTGTCAGTGGAATCGGCTCTGACTGTGGCCATTGTCACTAATCTGCAGTCTTTTCTTTCTGTGTTATAGGTTCATTGGTAAGTATGAGGCAATTACTCTGCAGACCATTGCAAGGCTAAAAAAAATTCAGTAGTTCCCTCCTGTCTCAGAGGGTAAAATACGATATACCATGTGAGAATTTGAGGCTGACATTCCAGTTACCAGGTAATTGGAGCCAACAACAATGTTGTCAGTGCCAGTTCTGTTGGCAAAGATTACTTTAGTGTCAGACTCCTCCGTAGTTCCATAGTTGGGTCAACAGAGTTGAGGTTGATGTTGGTGGCAGTACTTCAGTGCCACTCTTGACAGAGTATTCAGATTTCAGGATTGATGAGGTTGGGCACACCAATGCATCCCTGAGTGTTGATGGGGACTTACCTGTCCCTGGTGATGCTATTTTATGGTAACGATTGTTGTCAATGCTTCCATCAATGTCAATATCCACTTTGCTGAGGGGAGCTTTCAACACTGACCCCTTCATCAGCATTACACATTTCTGTTGCAGGGTTCTCCACAACACTGATGACTGCCCCAGCACTGAACCCTGGCCCTGTTCAGTGGTTTGCAGTGGCTTCCAGTTTCCACTAACTTGAGACAGAAAATCAAACAGCTAACATAGATCTTATTGTCATGGGCCTGTCTCTTGTTCAGCTACGTCCTCATCCTTGGAAGCCTCCTCATGAAGATAATAAAGTGGGCATGTAATAGTAAGCACGCTGACTCCCTCTGGAACTAACCATCCCCTATAAGATTTTACTGGAGGCTTTTTTTGATCTCTGCATCTGTTTCTCCTTGAGTTCCTGGGTGGTCCTTCCTCCTGAGAAGACAATTTTTCTTGTCATCTGGTATATATTGAAAGATGACCCAGTGGTGGCCCTCATTTCTGGGAGAATGAACAGTATCCCTTGGTCACCACTTGGGTACATACCTTGGTCATATACCCCATTGCTGCTTCTGCTGCAGCAACCCCAAGGATGGAGCCTACACCACAGAATCAAGTGATCTATTCCTCCAAAGAGGAATCTAGGTCTCTGGATTGCTAGGACAAGTGAGTTTGTGCACATGTCACTTTTTTCAGTAATGGTGCTCAACTGTCTGCCACATAACAAGGTTTCTGCTTGATCTTGCTGATGAACTTGGCAAAGTACTGGAATAGTTGCTGGAGGATAGGGTAGGGCTGAAAAATAAGTTGGCCTCTCAGACAGCAACTGCGATCTCACTGTCCAACCTTTCCATGTGCCTGGCATACAGTACTGCAGATGCAGCAGAAAGGGCATTAGGTGGTGGCATTACTATTTGCTGCCACATCTTGGTGCACCTAAATAACTTTGCTTAAAAATTCCTGATGCCTGTTTAATGCAATTGATATTTTTTAGCAGAGTGAGAGTAATTGGGGGGATGGCAAGACTGTTATGGCTGTAGACACACTCTTTGAGACACCACTGTTTGCCGTTAGAAGGGTGCAGAAGAGTCCCAATACAATTGTCTCAAGTGGAATCTTAGCAACAGACAAACCAACAATCTAGGAGGAGCCAAAATGGCTGTGATGCTTGCCAAAATGCATGCTTGCTCAGAGAAATAATAGACAAAATCAAGCATTTCATAATCCCTTATTGGGGAGGGGTGAGTGGAATCCCTGAAGGCGTGCTTGGTTGTCCCACTCTCCTGAGGCAGTTGGGGTTGTCTGTTCGTCCATCTTCCTTGTATGGTTGGCTATTATGCAGGACACCTGGATTTGTAGTATGATATCCAGAGGCTGCAAAATCCTGTTCCACTCACCAATAAACCACACTCTCTCCTTTTACCCACCATCCCACCCAGTCTGTGGAGTGTGGCAAGAAGAGAAGAGAGGTTTTCAACTTAATTCTAAAAAGAGCCATCAGAAGGCGCCCACCAGACCATAGAGGGCCTAAATATTATTCAAGGTTTTTTTTTCATTCCAGAAATTCTCATTCTGAGCAGTAAAACCACTTTTATTCCTGAGCAAACATTCTGCATCATCTTGATGCAAAGAAATTCTTCCTTATTTGAGACACTGGATATGTTGTTTGGATTGCCCAAATTACTTATTTGCACATAAAGATATCCAAAGAGTCAAGAATGATCTTACACTTTTGGGTAGGAGCCGGCCATTACTGGTTTTGGGTTTCACCACAGCCACCAGCATGTTTAACAAATGCATCACCATGGTTGCAGTACACAAAAAGCTGAAAGGGGCAAAAGTATTTCCCCTCTCGCACATCTGACTCCAGCTGCCCCTGAGCAGGATATTTTGCATCAGTTTGGGAGTTTGTTTGCATGTTCCAGTATTTAGTTATTACAGTAAACTCTGTGAAATTGCAGGTGGCCTTTGCACTCTCTTGCTTTTAATGATTTCATTAGCCACTCGTTTGTTCAAGATCAGCCTACCTTCGAAGATGATCTTCTCAAATCAGTGGGCTGTTCCACTCCTTCTCCAACAAGAATCTGCCTCAGTCAGCTTTTGTGTTAAGACTGTAGGACTTAATGGCAGTCGTATATTTAGTACCTCATGAAAATATTGCTGCAGAGTTCTGTACTGGTTTTTCAAAACTCAGTGGTGATGAACGGCGTGGCCAAGGATGAACACAGGATAGCAGCAGATTTCTTCAGCTCCACCAATTTCATTACACTGACAGGAATTAATTACTTAAAAAATTAATTTTTGAAGTGATTTTCTTTCTAAATACGTTTGTTTTATATAGTTCTTGAACTATATCTAAAAAAGAAAGGAAATCTTAACAATATTCCTGTCAGAAATCACTGTGGAAATTTTCCTGTCAGTTTATCAGTCTGAAATGAGTTCCAGTAAGACAAATTCTCAAGACTCCAGCATCAAGAAAGAACTTCAGTCTCTGATAATTATAATCCAGCAACTTACTGATAAAATGGATAAAATGGATACTAAAATGGACACCTTCATAGAAAAAACTACAAAACAAATAGACCTGTTACATACAGACCTGCAACAACAGAAGATCCAGATGACAGGCATAGAAGAAGCTGTGAATGACATGGAAAATAGAATCCAAGAAGAGGAAATCAACATTGAGTTTCTGCTGAAACAAAATACACATTTACAAACAAAGCTGGATGACCTGGAAAATAGATCTAGGCGCAATAACATTAGGATTTTTGGACTGCCAGAAAATATTGAAGGTAACAATATTACTTCTTTTTTAACAACTTGGCTCCCTGAAACTTTAGACTTACCAGAAGCATTCTCTTTTGGTATCGAAGAGCACATAGATCTATAGCTAATACTAACTCTAACAAAAATATCCTAGATCAGTTATAGTTAGATTTCTATCATCTTTTGATAAAGAGATGGTTCTTAAATCTGCTTGGGCTAAAGCTCCTGTTAAGATTAATGAGACAACTGTGCGTTTTGACAATGACTATTCTTCCATGGTAATAGCTAAAATAAAAGTTTTTCTGCCACTAATAAGGGAGCTTAAAAAAGCACAGTTTAAAACATACCTTCTGTTTCCTGCCAAGCTTAAAATCTTCCTTCCTGATGGTCCTAAGGTTTTCGATGATTTAGACTCTGCTTTACTGTTTGTCAAAGAAAAAAGGATTTTGGATAAAATAGAAGAAATGGAATGGGCTAGTTCTTCATTAAAGAGATTGGCAACTGAAGCTTCGTGGAAGACTTCAGAGAAGAAGAGACTAAAAAACAAATGATTTGTTATATGTTTTTTCTCTCTCATCATTTTAGTTCATTATTAATCTTTTTGAATATAGTTCCTGCATTTCCAGAAAGCCACAAATATTTTGGAAAAGATTTAATCAAAGTTATGCTCTATGTGCAAAGAAATGTTTTGTTTCATAACCAGTCAAAATACCTGAAGATTTAATGGCAAGCTGTGATTCAATTTGTTTCTCTTTCTGAAAAGAAGTAAGGTTAGTAATTTGATACATTTTTTTATCTTTACCTTTTTTTTCCTTCTCCTTTTATTATTTTCTTTGTTTAAACAATGACATTCTATTTAGATTATGTAGTGGGTAAAGGGTGGGGGAAGGGCAGGGAGAGAACAGTAATGAAAATATCATTAATAGAATAATAACATATTTATTCCTTGTAAAAGTTTTTATAAGTTCTTCAAATGCTAGTTCTAATTATACTTTCTTGATTATACTGCTTATGCTTGTTTGTAAATAATCTGTTATGCTTTAACTAATAATAATCAGAACTAAATAAGAGTAAATAATATGTTTTATTTTTAACTCTATTAATATAAACAGTAAGTAACATTCCATTGTATATACTTCTTACAGCTTTCTCTTACATTTTTTTATTTCTGCCTCACTCCCTTTTATTTTCTACTCTCTTTTCTTTTCTTTATTAATATATAGAAATGCTTTTGATTGTGTGGGCACAGTGAATAATAGGATTTGTATGAAAATTGAGTTGGGAGAAGAATGTTGAGTTTTATTGCTTGTTGGTAATTTTGGGCTTAATTTCACTTACATAGAGGCTGTAATGATCTGTGGAATACATTGTGAAGGTTTTGTCATGTTTAGATGCATTTACACTGCTAAATGAATGTTTATCACTAGTTTTTAATAAGTTTCCCGCCAAAATGTTAAGGGAGACAATCTGAGATGTGGGCTGTCTCATGCACAGTGTTCATGAATTACTTCAGAAGCTTCAGCTCACAGAATTCTCACAGAGAAACTGAAAGCAGTTAGTATAACCTTTGACATAGTTATCACACTGACACACCACAGACTCAGGAAAATACTCTATTCATAAAATATGTCAGTTATAATGTTTTGTTTCATAACCAGTCAAAATATCTGAAGATTTAATGGCAAGCTGTGATTCAATTTGTTTCTCTTTCTGAAAATAAGTAAGAGGCTGTAATGGTCTGTGGAATACATTGTGAAGGTTTTGTCATGTTTACATACATTTACACTACTAAATGAATGTTTGTCACTAGTTTTTAATAAGTTTCCGCCAAAATGTTAAGAGAGACAATCTGAGATGTGGGCTGTCTCATGCACAGTGTCCATGAACTACTTCAAAAACTTCAACTCACAGAATTCTCACAGAGAAACTGAAAGCAGTTAGTATAACCTTTGACATAGTTATCACACTGACACACCACAGATTCAGGAAAAATACTCTATTCATAAAATATGCCAGTTATAATGAGTCTAAATGATGTAGTTTCTTGTAGTAAGTAAATGTCTTATTTTAGAAGGCATAGAAAATGAAACATTTATTTAAATGTTTTTGAAAATCTACTTAACAGCAGCATAATAATCTGTGTTAAAAATTTGTGTTCCAAACATATACTTTACTATAACTCATTTAATTCATCTGATTGACAAGCATAAATAATCTTATAACTCTATTCTGGAAGAAATGTCATGTGATATATTTTAAAGCAGTAGGTTAGCATGATTGTAAAATCTGGTTACTAAAATGTGTTTGCTGCGCATTATTTTGTATAAAGCAGACAGATTTATTCTAGGGACAGCAAGTAGGATAGTGCTCAACAAAGACACAACTCAGTGAGATCAGATATATATATATATATGTGTGTGTGTGTGTGTGTGTGTGTGTGTGTGTGTGTGTGTGTGTGTGTGTGTATGTGTGTGTGAGTGTGATGGCTTTTTTTTTATATATATAATAATGCAAGTGTTTCTGAAAATCTGCATAACTATCCAGTATGATTTATAATAATTTCTATGAATACAATAATGTTAAGTTGTCAATCTCGCCTTCATTCTTGCTTGATGGGTTCGGAGCCGATCCTCGGCACTTGCTTTAGCTCGAGAACTCCTTTTACCAGCTCGAGGCAGCCCCATATCCCATGATGCAAGGCAGTAAGTACCCAGATCTCGTTTGCCGCTTCGCTTGGGAGGTCTTCTTTTTACCAGCTCCTGGTAAGTTGTTCACTTTTGTGATTTTCAAGCCCCTTTTTAGTCTAAAACTAATTTTTGATAGTTTAAATTTAATTCTATCCCTTTCTGACAGAAATTCCCTGTCTCCTTTAATTTTTTCCCTATCCCATCCCCCCCCTGTTAGGGTGTGTGTGTTGGTGTTTTATAGAATACCTCTTGGTATTTTGTTTAATTTAATTTGACTGGTGTGTGTGTGTTGTGTGTTCGCACCATGTCAAAGGAGAGGGTTTCAGGTTTTAAGAAGTGTGACTCGTGCTGTCAGAAGATGTCTCTGACAGACGGTCACACTTCTTGCCTGTATTGTCTGGGCCCTCTTCACCTGCAGGACTCCTGTGCTATTTGTCACTCCTTCAGCCAGAGAGTCCTGCAGGAGAGACGTAACAAGTTGATTCTTAGGGGCCTTCTTAAGCCGGAGGGCTCTCCGGCTAAGTCGGCTCCACCAAAATCAACAAAACCTGCCAAGGCCCAGGCTTCTGTATCTAAGCCTGCGGCCTCCGACTCGTGAGTCGAGATCGCCCGGCTGGAGCCGATTCTGGCTTGACAAAGCTTTGGCACCGATGGCTATCGGTGCGAATCTGTATTGTCCACCGATGTCGGCTCCGATCGGTTCCGACACCCATGTGGCACAGGCATCGGTGTCGGCCGATCGGCTCCGACACCGTTACTTTTGGCTGTATCGGCTCGGCTGGAGCCGATACATCGAGACGTTCTGTCGGCTCCGAAGTCGGCTCGACAGGATCTGTAGTATCGGCTCCGATGGCTCATTCCAGGAAGAGGTCGAGGTCTCCTTCCTTGGAGCCGATACTTTCGGCTCCGGCTTCACCTCTTCTATCGAACGGAGCCATCGGAGCCGATCTTCAAGGTCATCCAGGTTGTCAGATCATGACCTAGAGAGAGTGGTCAGTAGATTACTCAAGTCACAGGTACTGGCCCAAATGTTACACAGCCCGTCTCAGCAGGCGACTGTTGGTCCACACCCGTTACAGTTCCTCCTTCAACTCTACCCCAGAGCTTGGAGTTGGAGTCTTCGGGCATGGTTACTGCTACGGCTGGAGGGCGGATACCCCCTTCTGTTCCTTCAGCCTCTACTCTTATCTCCTCTTCCTTAGAGGGATTCGTGGTCGGGCTTCCATGGTCTCCTCCGAGGGGTGAGTGGCATCGGACCCTTGTCCGAGCCGCTCTTCCCTTGGAGCCTCGGCCTTGGTGAGCTCGGCTCCGACATCTGCCTCGGAGACTTCCCTTCGGTGGCCCTGGAGTTCCTAGCTCTTGGGCGGGTTCTCGGACCTGCCTGGGAGGGAGCATTCGAGGTGATGAAGAGTGTACTGGCCACTGGTATCAGTCAGCAGTCTGTTCCCATAGCTCCTCCCTCTATAGTACCTGTTGACATCTCTGCCACTTCTCTTGCTACAGGACCCAGAGATCCTCCGCCTCAGGTTTCCCCATTGGGAATTTCCCCTCTTCCGAGGATTCTCCTGATGTTTGGGAGATCCTCCTAGGAAGAGGACTTGTAAGAGGAAGCATGTAGACTCCCGAGTCTGTCACTGGATACTGACTTTGATGAGTCAGAGGGATCCCTAGATCCCTCTGAGGATGTCTCCTTCTCAGACATCCTAGAACTTCTGAAACAGAGGGAAACTGGCCCACCAACAATCCCTCTGAGGATGAGTCAGTATACCTAGAGGCGTTTGGATCTCGGCCCTCCACCTCCTGGGTGTCTCCGCCTTCGACCCCTTATGCAGGTTATTGCACGAAGTGGGCAGCTCCTGACTCTGTAGAGCCAGTCCCTAGGAGGCCTTCTAAATTTATCACTGCCCCTAGTGACAAACAATTCCTTACCAAGGGTGTCCCGCTGATGCCATGGTGGTGGCTGCGGCCACCAAAAGGAACTTGCAGATCCTTCCGTGCCGTCCATCCTCCTAATAAGGACTCTAGGACCATGGATAGGTACGTAAGCGGATGTTTTCCTCAGCGACCTTTGCTATCGTTCGCTGAATTACCTATGTCACTTCACCAGACTCCAAAGAGATATCCTCAAGGAGCTGGGAGAAGTAGTTCAGGATCCTACAGCTGCAGGGGCTCAAGAAAAGATTGCTTCGCAGCTAGGAACCCTCAATTCCATTGCTAACTCCTCCATGCGGCTAATATCTTATGCTGCGGATGGAGGGAGTAGAGCCGCAGGCACAGGTGTGGCTCTTAGGCGCCAAGCCTGGATGCGGCTATGTGATTTTGGATCCCTTTAAGGCGTCCTTCACAAATTCTCCCTTTGATGGGTCAGCTTTGTTTGGCCCTCAGGTGAAGGAAACCTTGACCAGGTGTGAGCAGGACGGCAAGACTCTTTCTGCTGTTGGAGTCCGTTTTCCACCCTTCTAGGCCTTATCCCAAAGGACAGAAGGGTGGGAAGATGTGGTTCCATAAATCCCAAGGAGTCACGCCGATTCACGTGGTCAGTTTACCCCTAGAGGCAGAGGGGTAACAACAACAGGCCCGCTCTAGAGGCAGAGGGGTCCGAAGAACCAGGGAAACAGGGAGCCTCTCTCTGATAAGCCCTTTCAACATCCCTGAGGTGTTGCCCGGCTGTCCCTCCTTGGAGGCAGTCGGGAAGATTATCACTGTACCCAGAAGCCTGGCATTCCCTCACTCAAGACAGATGGGTACAGTCGATCATATCCAAGGGTTACATAATTCCTTTCGAGGAAAGTCCTTCCCCTCAAGTTCCCTTCCAGATGTACCACCCGGTCTAAGGGACATTGCAGAGTTAGAAATCGCAAAACTACTGCAAAAGAGCCATTCAGCCAGTTACAGTAGACCATTCAGAGCCGGAATCTACTCAAGGTTCTTTTGGTCCCCAAAAGATGGGAGACTGGAGACCAATATTGGATCTCAGCAGACTCAACAAGTCTGTCAGGAAAACAAGATTCGAATGGTCACTCTTCAGTCAATTCTGCCCTTCTTACAGAAGGACAACTGGATGTGCTCAATAGATCTTCAGGGCACGTACTATCACATCAAAATTCACAGGCGCTCCAGGGGATTTCTCCGCTTTCGGCTGGGGTCCAGTCACTTCCAGTTCAGTGCCCTGCCCTTTGGTCTCACTCGCCCCCAGAGTGTTCACCAAATGTATGGCAGTGGTAGCGGCTCACCTGAGACGACAGGGATTCCAGGTGTTTCCGTATCTCGACGACTGGCTCCTGTCAGCCACCACCAGGCATCAGCTTATACAAGCCAGGGATTACACAATAGACCTGTGTTCTCATTTAGGCATTTCAATCAACTTGAAAAGTCATCCTTATCGCCCTGCCAGTCTATTACCTTCATAGAAGCAAACTTAGATACTGTTAGGATGTCAGCTACCCTTACAGAACAAAGAGTTTCAGACATTCAAACTCATGTCAGGATCATTCTGGCCAGCAAGAAAGTACAGGCCAGAATGGTTCTAAAGGTATTAGGTCTCATGGCTGTGGCCATTACTCTTCTTCCCTGGCTCGGTTCTACATCGCCTCCTTCAGTGGATGCTGTTCACACAGTGGTCATACCAGCAACTCCCAATGCGTCACCAGATTCTGGTGACACAAACATGCAAAGAACATCTTGCTTGGTGGATCACATCGTCTCAGGTTCACCAAGGCAGGTGCTTTGTACCTCCGTCCCCGATAGCCACTGTCACCACGGATGCCTCCCTGATCGGGTGGGGGTCATTATCAGGGCAGGATGGTTCATGGGCGTGGCAACCGTTCGAGTACCATCTGCACATAAATGTCCTGGAGATGAGAGCAGTGCTTTTAACGTTGCAAGCCCTCAACGACTTTCTTCCCGTAGGGACAATTGCAGTCCACACAGACAACATGTCTGTAGTTTGGTATATCAACAAACAGGGCGGAACCAAGTCCTACCCCTTGTGTCGAAGCTCAGACTTTGGCAATGGGCGATCTCCTCTCATCGGTTTCTGGTAGCAACGCATATCCCTGGGAAAACCAACATTATAGCGGACAGATTGAGCAGAGCTATTCTCATGCCTCACGAGTGGTCTCTCAAACAATCTATAGCGGAAGAGATTTTTCTGGAATGGGGTCGTCCATGTTGCGATCTTTTTGCGACTCCCCAAAACAGCAAATGTCCAGACTTCTTCAGCCTCTTTCCTCTATCAGGCCATCCCCCCAGAGACGCTCTGACCCAGGATTGGCCCCAGGGACTTCTTTATGCCTTCCCTCCATTTCCTCTGATCCCTCAGGTGATCCAGAAAGCTACCGTTTTGAGAGCCAAATTGATTCTCATTGCCCCTTACTGGCCTCGACAAGTTTGGTTTCCGTTCCTCCATCATCACCTTTTGGTGCAGCCGTGGCATCTGGACCCAGTGCCAGATCTACTGATTCACCAATCCGGTCAGCTGCACCGGTCAATCCCTTCTCTCAACCTCACAGCTTGGTTGCTCCACTTCCTTCCTTAGCCAGGCTTCCTTTGATCTCTAACCCAGTTAGAGACATCATAGTAGCTTCACTAAAATCCTCTACCAGGAGGATTTACACAAGCAAATGGAAACGTTTCTCTTATTGGGCTAAGGCCCAAAATATTGATCCCTTTACTGCCCCTGTTCAGGCAGTTCTGGACTTCTTAGCAGAGATTTTTCATGCAGGCTCCTCTTCTTCCAACATTATCTTGACGTCCACCGTCAACTCAGATATTATTTGGACAGAACAAAAAAATTTAGAAAATCTGATCAACTTTTTGTTTCCTATGCGGATAATAAAAAAGGCCTTCCTGTTTCTAAAGTGACTTTGTCCAGATGGCTTTCTTCGGTCATCACTGAAATCTATACTCAGGGAAAACAGCTGTGCTCAAAACCTAAAGCACATTCAACCAGGAGTTTAGCTACTTCTACAGCTTTTCAGGCTAGACTTCCTTTGGACACTATTTGTGCAGCGGCCACTTGGGCCACTCCTCACACTTTTGTTTCCCATTACAAATTGGACTTGGCCTCCAGGGACAGAGCCAGTTTTGGCTCTACAGTCCTCAAGAGTTTGTTCCATTAAGCCACCCAGGATAGAGGTGCTAGGGGCCGGTCCCATCAAGCAAGAATGAAGAGATTGACAACTTAACATTAAGAAGTTATGTACCTACCATAACGTTCCATGTTAGTTGTCTTCTCGCTTCTTTCTTATGCTCCCCTCCTTCCCCTGGCCTGGACAGACCTTGTATAAGAAACTATTATGCTAAAGACCATTCAGACCTGGTCCTTTTTCCATCTGTAAGTTTCTTCTTCCTTTGGGAAGTATTTTTTGCTTGGTGTTATTGCCCTTTGTCAACAAACGAGATCTGGGTACTTACTGCCTTGCATCATGGGATATGGGGCTGCCTCGAGCTGGTAAAAGGAGTTCTCGAGCTAAAGCAAGTGCCGGAGCAGGATCGGCTCCGAACCCATCAAGCAAGAAAGAAGGCGAGAGAAGACAACTAACATGGAACGTTATGGTAGGTACATAACTTCTTATTTTACTCTATTGACAAAATGAATGTTTGTCACAAGTTTTAATAAGTTTCCCGCCAAAATGTTAAGGGAGACAATCTGGGATGTGGGCTGTCTCATGCACAGTGTCCATGAACTACTTCAAAAGCTTCAACTCACAGAATTCTCACAGAGAAACTGAAAGCAGTTAGTATAACCTCTGACCTAGTTATCATACTGACACACCACAGATTCAGGAAAAATACTCTATTCATAAAATATGTCAGTTATAATGAGTTTAAATGATGTAGTTTCTTGTAGTAAGTAAATGTCTTATTTTAGAAGGCATAGAAAATGAAACATGTATTTAAATGTTTTTGAAAATCTACTTAACAGCAGCATAATAATCTGTGTTAAAAGCTTCTGTTCCAAACATATACTTTATTATAATTCATTTAATTCATCTGATTGACAAGCATAAACAATTTTATAATTCTATTCTGGAAGAAATGTCATGTGATATATTTTAAAGCAGTAGGTTAGCATGATTGTAAAATCTGGTTACTAAAATGTGTTTGCTGTGCATTATTTTCTATAAAGCAGACAGATTTATTCTAGGGACAGCAAGTAGGATAATGCTCAACAAGGACATAACTCAGTGAGATCAGATATATATATATATATATATATATATATATATATATATATATATATATATATATATATATGTGTGTGTGTATGTGTGTGTGTATGTGTGTGTGTGTGTGTGTGTGTGTGTGTGTGTGTCTGTGTGTGATGGCTTTTTTTTTTTTATTAATAATGCAAGTGTTTCTGAGAATTTGCATAACTATGCAATATGATTTATAATAATTTTTATGAATACAATATTTTACTGTATTGACAATAATGAGTTTAAGTAAATGCTCATATACAAACAATTCAAGATTTTTTTTTTTGGAAGCTGTTAATAGTATTCACATGACAGAAAATAGATGCATCTTAATATATGTAATGTCTGAATCATATGCTCCAAAGTTTTTGATTTAAATGAATGTTAGAACCTAATTTTCTCTCCTCTTGATTTCTAACATCAAGATTATTTGAATGCTATTTGAATACAAGTGTTATATATTACATAGATCTATATAGTAGTATGAACAGTTTTTTAAAAAAAAAAGTTTATTTTAGTTTATATGATGCTGTTTTACCAAATGTGTAGTTTGGTCTTGATAGATAATTGAATTGAAAACTGTTAACCTCAGTTAAATATAACTAGTATTAAATTGATAAGATGGTAGCTGAGGTACTGCTGCTTAGGGTAGGGGGTTAACTTGAGTAGTAAATACTACTCTAAGTTGGAGTTTTCAACTCCAGGCTGGATCCAAGGTTTAATCCTTACATTATTTTCACTTTTTCTTTGTTATATATATATAGTTTTGACATCCACAATATATTTTGTACACTCATTGTCACTACAAACAAAATTGAATCCTATACAAAATCCCATAAGAGATTTAATAAATACAGCTATATTTAAAGGTACACCTAAAAGAGGAGATGTAACATTATTTATCTTATTTGTTATTTTATCATAAGATTCTTGAGTTTTAAAAATGCCAAATGACATCTTGAAAAGGAATTTCTTTAAACATTAATGGATTGAATAATCTGTGTAAAAGGGCAAGCCTAATAAGATACATTAATTTACACAAGGCCAATCTAGTCTTCCTGCAAGAAACCCATCTCTTGAAAAAAGATATTGATAAACTAGCCACTAATAAGTATACAGTATTGGTTAGTTCAGAGCACACTCAGAAAAAAAGAGGAGTGGCTATTTTATGGAATAAAAGTATGCCCATTCCTAAAACCATCAAGTCTTATCAGGATGACAAAGGAATGTTTTGTATGGTTACAATACAAATTAATGGGAAGACTTACACTTTAATTAATGTATATTGGATACCTGGAATTGGTATTAATACAGTGAAACATCATATTGATAAGATCATATCATTCTCTATAGGGGATATTATTTTAGCTGGTGATTTTAATTGTATACTACATGAAAGTGATACTACCACTATAAGGAAAAGAAGAATTACATCTAATGCAAAACATTTAAATGATTTTGCTAATTCTTATCATTTGAATGATATTAATAATCAGATAGATTCAAAATCCTTACCATACACCTTTTTTTCTAACAGATACAAAACTTATTCAAAAATAGATAGGGTCTTTATTTCTAACCAGATGGTAACAGATTTAATTAATTCCAAAATCATTTCATGTCCTATATCTGATCATAACTCAATTGTTTTTGAATTCATGATAAAAAATACTCATAATGTTCAGATCAAAAGGATACCAGCATACTTAACTCAGCTAAAAGACTATAAAGAATATATACTTTATGAAGTACAACATTTTCTAGACATAAATAATACTCCTGAAGTCTCCATTGTCTATGTTTGGGATGCCTTAAAATCATATCTATATGGACAACGTATCAGATGGTATAATAATAAAAGGAAATCTTGGGATAAGGAATTGTTAGATATTCAAAGTAAATTAGACTCTTATAAACATAATAATAAAGAAAATATTATGGACAAGAAAGTTATTGAAGAAATAAACAAACTAAATGAGAAATACAAAGAAATTTTAACTCATAAAGTTAAAATAACTTTAGAGAAATATAAGTTTTTGTCTTATTCAATAAGCCCCAAATACTTACATAGACTTAAAAACAAAACAAAAGATTGAATAAACAAAACCATATCAAAGAAATCTTTTCTCTAAGGAAAAAGAAGAATGTTTCTAGTATACCAGAAATACTGGATGAATTTAGAAATCACTTTCACAAGATTAACCATAACAACATTAACATGGAACCTAAAGATAAAATAAAGGAGTTTATAACCACAAACATGAATAAAAAGCTTAATAAACAACAGATTAAACTATTGGACAAGAGTATTTCATATACAGAAGTTATTACACAAATAAATAAGATTAAATCAAACAAAGCACTGGGTAATGATGGTAACCAGAGATATATAAAATCCTTTCTAAAACTATATATTCATTAATACATAAGGTTTTTATTTTGGCCCAAACTGAGTTAATAACCCCCATCTTGGCAATATACATTTATTTCACCAATTTTAAAACCTAATAAAGATCCAACTAGATGTTCTTCATATCGACCCATCTCATTACTTAATGTTGATTATAAAATGTTTATGAGTATTTTTGCTGATAGATTGAAGACAATCATCCCCGGCATTATAGATATAGATCAGACGGGCTTCATTGTAAATAGAAATACTTTTGATAATATAAGAAGAACTTTAACATTAATTGATTTTGCAAATGGGAAAAAGAAAGATTTAACACTTATTAGTCTTGATATAGGTTCAGCATTTGATTCAGTAAGTTGGGACTATCTGTTTACCTTACTGAAATGCACAAACTTCTCTGATGCATTTGTAAATTTAATTGAGCATTTATACAAAGGAACACTGGCTTATATTAAGGTAGGAACATATGTTTCACAAAAAATACCCATTCTTAAAGGTACAAAGCAAGGATGTCCACTTTCTCCACTATTATTCACTTTAGTAATGGAGCCCTGGGCTAATTTGATTAGAAAAAGTGCTGACATAGAGGGTTTTGAAATAGACGAAAATACAACATCAAAAATTCAACTTTTTGCAGATGATTTTCTAATTACATCAGCAGGATCTAATTCTTCTATGCAGTCTTTATTTGATAAAATGATGAATTTTAAAAGTATTTCTGGTTTAATATTCAATGAAGAAAAAACTAAAATACTACCTATATATACACGAAAAAATATTCTCATTAGTGATTTTACTAAATATGTACCCAATTCAGGTCAGATAACTTATTTAGGTATAATACTATCTAAATATATTAAATCTATTATATATAATAACTATAATACCTGTTTTCTTAATATACAAAATCTTTTAATACCTGGAATAATATGTTTTTTACTATGGAGGAGAGACTTACAATTATTAAAATGATAATATTCCCCAAGATTTTATACTTAATACAATCAATAATACTTTCACCTACAAAAATAATTATCAAGAAACTGAATACACTAATGTTAAATTTCTTATGGGCACCTAATAGACCTAGGATTGCATTAAAGAAACATACTAATAGCTGGTCTCAAGGGGGTATTTCTTTTCCAGACTTTAATTTATATATAATCTCTTCTATTATAAAAGTTATTACTTTATTAATAGATCAGTCATATATCAAAATGGAAAGATTATTGGGAGCTAATTAGTATGCACTTCATGAAAATCTCCTTAACACATAAAAATATGATTGTAAATAACTCCATGTTGTGGTTGCTACAGGAATTTTGTACTTCACCTATTACACCTAAACATATGGTTTGTTACCCATTAAATATTATTATTAGTTATCGTAACTTTATATTCATGCACCCTAAGTATAGGGAATGGAATTTTATTGTATTCCTATAATGTATACTCAGGGTATGCTTATGTCATCTACTTCTGAAGGAGCTCATTTAGCTATAGATAATGATCTAAAGTATTGGTATCAGCTGATATCTGATAATAAAGTTAAAAATCTAGATTTCTTAAAACAAGAATTTGATCTAAGAGAAACTTGCTGGTTAGAGGTTCAGATCTTTAGACAACATCTCATTGATAGAATAGATCTAATGTCTATAACAGTTAAAGAATCTATTCCAAAACTGATTGATTACTTGATATTAAATTTACAGCATAAAGTTTCTGATAAAGGTAAACTTTCATATATACATAAAATTATCAGACAAGAAACTTTTACAGTGTAGATTCATACTGGAATTATTTCACCTCTATTAATGGGGACCCACCAACTCAACAAGATAAACAATATATATTGGAATCTGCTTATAGAACTACATCTTCCATTGTCTGGAGACTTTATACATGGACATTTTACATAGATCTTTTATACACCTTTGATGATGAATAAAATAAATAATAAAGATAATCTATGTAAGAGATGTAATGTAGAAATTAATGCTGACTGGGCTCATATGTTTTATGACTGTATGAAGTTGAAAGAATACTGGAAGTCAATTAATGAATTTTGCAGGCTCTTTTTACAGATAATTTCATTATTTCTAAGTCTCTTATATTATTCAACACACCTGTACCTCAATGTGTTAAAAAGATTAAGCTTCCCTTGTTATGGTCTATCCTAGCAGTGGCCAGGAAAATAATAACTAGAAATTGGATTTCAGATACACCTACTTCGTTCAATGAATTTAAAAATGTTATAAATATAATGTGCCATATGGAAATAAGCACAATTAGAATGAGAACAACTAGAAAAACATCATATTATATTGTATGGGATAATTTACAAAATTTGTTAAAAAAATTCTAATTTCAATAGCACGGTATTTTAGTTTAATTAATTGATCTGATTGTAGTGGATGTCTTTGTAAATACTTTAGTTGTTTTGTTGAATATTATAATAATACCTATTTTTAATTACTTGTATAAAATTGTTATGATATTTCTCTTATATGTTAAAACAATAAACCTGTTTTGAAAAAAAAAAACTCAGTGGTGATAAGTTTCTGACCCTCTTACATAAAGTGAAAATCTCAAAATCATGCAAGACTCATCTCACTTGGAAGTTTGCTCTTCAGTTTTTACTTCCCACAGAGACAGACAGATCATCAACATGGGCATCTCATCCTTAATGTATATGAGTGTGTATGTGGGAGGGAGGGAGTGGCATTGTCAGTGGAGGAATTTCCAGGGTGCCTAGCCATAGTCAGGCCAGTGTATACATTAGAATATTAAAGATTAGAGTGATCCTTCTTGCTCTTTAGGCCTTCCGGGATTGTCTTCCTCACAGTGCGCCATTGCCATTTCCAGAAAAAAATGGCTACGATGTGATACATAAGCAAGGTGAAATGTATTCATATCCCCTCTGTTGGGAGGCCGTGTTGGTGTCAGAGTGGACTTTGACTGCAAACAATTTTCTGATTGCAGGCAAGACAGTTCTGTTGTGGGCAAGCTCATTCAGTATGTGTTGATGCTGCATAAGTGGACCCTGAGATCATCAGTGGCATTTTGCTAAAGAAATCTTTCTGTGGCCTTTTTTTGCATCCTTGACTAGTTCCAAGTGCGGCAACTTTTTTTTCTGCCTGTCCTCTTTGAGACAGCAGCCCAGGGAGGCTGTAGTCCACAACTGGCTCTCTTGTCTGTCCAGAAAGTAAAATTCACGTCCAGATTCATTTCCATACCCTTGTTTTGTTCTCACCGAGTTTGGTTCCCTTTTCTGTAGCCTCATCATCTGGAAAAGCTTCTACCCCTGAGGCCTTTCAGAACCCTGCTCCCCATCTTCTGACAAGCCTCACTCAGGTCTTTATTTCTTTTGAATGACTGTTTGTTTTTTGCAGTTCTGCTGCATTACCTGTATTAGGTTATTGAAAACCTTGCCATTATCCTGAAGCCTATTGCTAAGAAGACACAAGATCAAATGGACACATTTCATGTTGTGGGCTACTTCTACAGGATTATATCTCTTCTAAGTTCTTGTGACAGCTGTCTTGGACCATCATTCTCAAATCTTTGACTCCAGTCTTAAGTTTGCATTTCAGTCATGTCTGATTTCCATCAAGGGTTCTACAATGGTTCTCTGACTTCTCTTAAAGTCTGTAAGGTCTTTTTCAGAGGTACTTTTCTCATCACCCCCCCCCCCCCCAGTTAGAAGTCCTGTAACTCCAGACTTTTAATTGTTTGTTAAATATGTCACACCCCCACCTTGAGCATTCATCTCTGGCTGAAGTATCTGCATTGTAAGACGTTTTGCTGGTGGTTCTTAATAAACAGCCAGAAAAATTTTATAAATGTAGGCTTTGTGCATTGATCCTGTTTTTACTTGATCTTTCAAAATGACAAACCCTACAGCCATGGAACTAAATTTGACTTTGGACATTAATCTCCATATTTTTCCTTGAAACGGTTATAATAGAGTGGAGTGTGCTTTGGATTGTTTAGATGTGCATGGACAGATGAGATTTTACCTTGACAAGAAAGGCAGTTAGGAAAAGTCAGCAGTTCTTTCTCTTCTAAGTTTCTTGACCAGGTGTATTAAACTCTTTTATAAGAAATATGACACATCTGTCATCTACTCCTAACATGCATTTAGCAGGAGCAGCAATGTGTCAGGCATTTTTTCACCATTGTACTCTTGGATGAATTCTGTGTGGCTGTGACATGAGCTTCTTTGCATACTTTCAAAAGATGCTACAAGGCAAGATGCGATCTCCAGGTCATGGTCATGTAGGGGGGGGGGGCTACACTGAAGTACATGGAATGCTGTCATACAGCCACACAGCAAGTAAGTTGAGGGCTCTGTCTACAGTTTTTGAAGAGGATGGACTGGCTCATCCTAGATGTAAAAATTATGCACTTACCATAATAATAGAGCTAGATTATCTGAGTATGTTCTCTTCAACATAGTCGCCTGTCTTCCCTCAACCTTTTGAGATCAGGCATATAGGAGGCTTTTTCAGGATGAAATCCCTTTAAGATTGATTTTATGTAGTGCTTCACTGTCGATCAGCATGTCTTCCAGTCTGGAGAGAAAGAAGACCATGGTGTATCATAGGTAAGGGGGAGGAACTACAGCCTAGGAAAGTTTCCTTTAGGTGCTTGGCTGATATGAACTTGTAGTCAAGTCATTAGTTTTGAAAGGGATTGACTGAGATTGTCATTTTGGTAATTTTATGTACTTGATTGCTGGATGAGACAACCGTGTGTAGCACCTGGACAAGATTTTACCAGTGTCTCGGTTTATCAAGAGAGAGTTTGCCTTTGTCAGAATATGTTGATGGGTATTCTAGTCCTGAGGGCTTTCAAACCATGGAGACTTGCTTAACCATAGATAATAACACAGTGAAGTTATTAGTTGAGGGTGGAACTCATTCATACTCCTTGTGCAGACTGGAAATGCAAACTTGAGACTTGGCAACATAGGTAGGCTTGGCAGTAAAGTTAATGTACATCCCTTCAGAACATAACATGGTAGTGAGTAGCCTAAGAAGGACTTTCTCAAGAATTCAGAAGTGCCAGCTGAAAAAGAGGAGGCACTTCATGGGAAAACCCTTTTCTGTACACTTACATATATACTAAAACGTGTGTGTGTGTGTGTGTGTGTGTGTGTGTGTGTGTGTGTGTGTGTGTGTGTGTGTGTGTGTGTGTGTGTGTGTGTGTATACATGTGCTCACACACACAGTGATATTGAAAATGTTGGTAAACAGAAATGGTAGAAGGATCCAGATTGCTTCTGATAACCCCATTTTTGACCAAAACAGTGCTGGTTTTCTTTAGCTTTGACATGGCAAAGAAAACCGCCTCTTATTTCTACACCAGCAACAACACTTGATTACTCAGCAGTCAAGATCCATGATACACCTAAACCTAAAGGGGCTAATACCTGGACTTGTTTTCTTGGGATGTGCTAAATATGGGGGGGGGGGGGTCTTTGACAGCTGCTGACTGAGCACTTTATTGCTTACAGCACTCCCAATGTGAAAAGCTGAGAAGTTGTATAAAAGATATTAAAAGTTACTGGTATTGGTAAAATGTGATTACTAGCTAGTGATTACACTGCTTGGTTGACAGCAATGAAGAAATTTGGAAGAAATAAGGGAAATTCAGATGAAGATAAAAAAGGAAGAAAACAGCTATTCAGCAGAAAGCAGTTCAAGTCACAGTTTTAGTGCAGGAGATGGTCCTCAATAATTTAGAGGAAAAAATAGTCAAATATATTCCCAGGTGTTTAAAATAGGTGGAGCAGTAGTCAGATGACAAAAGGTTGGAAAACTAGAAGACAGTGCAAGTGCCCATACACGAGTTGATAAAGCTTCAGAAACCGGAGATAGAAATGTAGATGAGGCTTTTTAAGCTGAAATATTACAAAAAAAATGTAGAGTTAAAAGATGGATCAGGTAGAAAAAAATTTTTTTTGCTAAACACGCAAAACTGGAAGAAGTGGACAGTATTATTTTTTTATGGAAGTAGAAGTAAGCAACTGCACTAGTGTCTCACAGCAAGATGTGTTAAATGCAAGGGCACATTGTGTGTATGCTCCAGTTATGTCCATTTAAAATTAGTCATGGCCTATGTCAGTAAAGATGCAGCCATGCCAACAGAAACAGGTGTTTCTGGCAAAATTGTGTCAGTAGGGGAAATTTGTCAACAAATTTGTCAACATGGGTGTATTTGTGGAAAATGATTCTTCACTGTGCACTGGGTAAAAGAGAAGCAAATTTTAACCTGCAGTCAGGAGATTTCAAGAGGCATGTGTGAGATTCAAGTTGTTTTATCCAACTGTATCAAAGATGTATATTTTTTAAAAAAACAGAACAGGCCATAGAGGAAATAAAAAGTTTGGTCTACAAAGAGTGAGCCAGCAAGCTGAACTGGATTCTGTTTCTCAATCTTCTGACATTAAGAAAGCCCAGAGAGAGCTAAAGAGAGTAACTTTGGTGAAACATTTTCCATTTTTCCAGAAGAAAATGTTTGAGGAGCAATGCAATGATCAGAAAATGACCAGCAAAAAATACATTTAATGAATAAGTATGACAATTGTAAAACATCATTCCCTCTAGACATGGTTTAGCCTTGTGAACTGTGGTTCTAGAAGTAGTAGTAATAGGAAATACTTGGTTTGTTGATTGTGTTACACTGGTGGGAGAACTATAAAGCATAACCCCCCACTTTGCCTTTAATGTTTCGAAGAACACTGAATGGATAGAAGATATGACTAAGTAAAATAGTTTTTGTTCTTACTAAAGTCTGTGTAAATGTTTCCCAATATAAATTTTGTATGTTTGAGTGTAAAGTAGTTTAGTGTAATGTACAGTTAGAGGTATTTTAAATATAGGGGGAGAGAAATTTTAACAGTGATTGTTGAATATGCTAATGGTATTCTTTTTTTTTGTAATGTGTTAATGGTTTACATTGTAACAAGATGATAAAGGCTAGAAAAAAGCAAGTTAAAGTTGATATAATGCTGTAGTCTTTGGCTGCTGGTGAATGTAAGTTTGTATTGATCATGTTATATATAGAATTAAAGGATGACTCCCTCCATTTCATTGAGGTGGAGTATTACTGCTTTTAGTTTAACTAGCTGCAGATTAGTTAAGTAAAAATACTTAAAACAAGAAAAACTATGAAAAACATGAAAATGGTAGTTATTACTTTCATTTGCAAAACATCTAGTTTGCTTTTTCCACTAGCACTTTCTTTTGGCTAAAAACATGCATCCTGCAAGTGCGGACAATTAGTTATGGGAGATCTGGACAGTGTGTGAATTAATTTTCTGTGGATCTGTGTGATATAGTGCAGTTCACTTTTGAGTTCTTGACAAAGCAGTTTAGTGAAAATAAAAAGTAAAGTAAGAAATTTAAGTTTGAAACTATGGGGAAGTAAACAATAATTGCATCCCCTGCAGCCTTATCTTAATACATTATATAGAACAGTGCACAATTAGTTTTAAGTTTAACCAGTGTACGTTTCTCTTAAGGATAAATGTTGATGCTTATAGAAAGTATACAATTTATCTTTTAACATCTGGGAAGGGAAGAGAGGTAATATAAGAACAGAGAGCAATCTGAGTAAGTGAGGAACCAGCTGTAACATCAGTATGGTTAACCTTAAGTTTAAAATAGGTAATACCTGTGACTGCAGCCATTGATTTGGAGCATCTGCTCCTTTTTGGAGGTATAGGTTTCCTTTTTTGGAAAGTGTATGTAATTTTGTGTTTTGTTGATGGTAAAGAGAAATGAGGTATTTGAAGTATATTTATTTTGTTATTGAAGTGAGAAATCTGTGAAAATGTGACATGGTTTCAAAACAGAGATGAGAAGCAGCAATTGCATATAACAGCTTGCCAAGCTTCAGTGTGTGCATGTAAGTTACAAGATAGAAACATACATTAAAAAGCACCATCATGTAGAGCCCATAGTAATAATGAGTTTTAATCAGAATGGCTGCTTTGCCAATATTAGCCTGGAATGTAAATGGACTTACAGGTGTAGACAAAAAGCAGAGAGTATTAAATTATGTTGAGTAGTATAGGATACAAATAGCAATGTTACAGGAGATGCATTTGGATAGAAATTATCATATGATTTTGACAAAGAAAGGATTTACAGTGGGCATACAGAATATCTGGGGTAAAGAAAAAAATGGAATAATACTGATTGTGAGATGAGACCTCCGTATTGCTAGAGGAGGAAAGAAAAGACAGTAATGGCAGATTTGTGCTTGCTAGAGGTCATTAGCAGTGGAGGAGAGTTATGTAGTTATATTTTAACTAAAAGTACCATCATGAGGCGTAGGAGAATTTTGCAAGAAATGGTAGGGTCTGAGCAACGAGCCTGATTTGCAGTAATGTGAGACTGTATAAAGGGGCCTAGAGCAAAGAAAAGGGGATAGGTTTCTTAAGAGATGTATGTGAATATTTGGTATTTGGTGAATATTTACCAATTTGCAATATTGTACGAAATATTGGGGGACCTAGAAAAAAAAAACAGGATATGAAGAACTGTGTGTGAATATTTGGTAGGTGAGGTACGAGTTCATTAACGGGAATTCAGGATTTATATGTCATCTGAGAAGGCACAATAACTGAGCTAGATTTAATAGAAATGTATTTTACAGGAGCATGGTATTTAATTGGAAGCTTTGGGGGCATCCAATAATTGTATCAGATTAGGCACCAATAAAACTGAGAAAAAATTGCAAGATAATGATATAAAAATGAGACTTTGTTTTTTTTCCTGGCTTTTTTTCTAAAAGAGAAAAAAAGGAATGGGTAGTGAGTATACTGGGTACAATTCATGAGTAAATAGGGAACATAGAAATTAATTCTAAAGAGATAGCAAGTGAGTGAGATAAAATGACAATGGGTTATAAAATCATGTTAAAAATAAGAGAGAAAGGGATATGGGGAAAATAATTATTTAGAGGGGTTGACCAAGGTTAATGTATTTGCAGAAGAAAGGGGGTATCTCGCAACAAGAAGAGAAGAAACTATAGAGTGTTAAAGGAAAAGTAAGGGAACATTTGGGTAGTAGCCATGAGTGTAGAAATTTTGTTGTTAAACAGCTATTTTTTGTTAAATCTGGAGTACAAAAACTTTTAGTGCAAATACTTGATCAGCAGAATGTATAAAGAATTGTAGCCAGACGTGTGGAGCTTATGACAACAGAAATTCTAAAGAGGAGAGATTTCCAAAATAATCTGAATATTACTGTAAAACCAAGGAATGGGAAGAGCAGGAAAGGCACAAATGAAAATATTAATAGAAAAATTAGTTATGCCAGTGTCGGAGGAAGATGAAGATCGACAGTTAATAGCTAGGATGATATTAAGTTAAAACAATGATGTAATAAAATGAATTGGTAGTATGTAATCAGTCAGTAGGAAAATCTTCAGGAACAGACAATAATCTTGTGGAAATTTTGAAGTTATAAGAAAGGAGAGTAACAAAGATCTGCAAGGCATTATTCAAAAATATTTTAAAAGGGAGGGAAATATTGGTATCTTTAGAAGAAAGCAGTGGTGGCAGTATTACCAAAAGAGGGTAAACACCCTTCAGACTGGCTTTATATAGACCTATTTCAATATTAAACCGTGATTATAAATTGTTTGTTTGTATTACCTAATAGAATATCGCAGATGTAAGCAAAATTGTTGGCAATGGATCATGGATCAGTGTGGTATTGTGGAGGGGAGGCAAACATTTGATAAAACCAATACGGCAATGATGATGCAGAGGGAAACAGAGCACAAAAAAGCACTGCTATGTTTGGTGAGTCTTAATGCAGAAAAAGCAATTATTATGGTCAGTGTACTGTAGCAAGAATGTTTTGAAGTTTGCATGAACATATGCCACACTTATTCCAACATGCTGGGATATGTACTAGGGTGGGCATATGGTGTGCTGGGAGGAAAGAACCTGAGCTGTTGAAGATTAGCTGGATAGATGGGACACCTAACAAAGAAGTCCAAGAAGTAATGACTACTGCAGTAGTGATGTAGTTTAACGTGTTATGGTAAGTTACATACACAGATAAATGGCATATTTTCTGTCTACCTTGACCTCCATGCTTCCCTAGCATGTATGGAGTAGGGCAGTGGTAGGGCACTGCAATTGGGACTCTGTGATTAGCCTTTAGCATTACTAAAGGCCCTTTTTTTCAGAGGCCATAACCATAACACTTGTACTGGCAAGCTCAAAAGATAAATAGATAAATACAGAACAAAAAAATGAAACAGGCTGACAGCCTTTTTATCTGAGATGCAAGTGCACATTCTTGCACTGGGGAGTTGGTCTCACATATTTGCGGACTTCTGGGGATCAAGTTGGTTGGGCAGATGTCTGTTTGTGACTGATTCATATATGTCAGAAACTCTGTTGCAACAGTGATCCTGCTGAAACTTCTACAGTTGTGTGAGTTTCCATACTGCTGTACTTTCTTCATAATCTGAGCATGTGGCATATAAGACTGCAGTTAAAATTCTAGTTTACTTACAGAACTGTGCATGATATAGGTCATGTTTGTTTTAAGGAGCTTTGGTTCCCTTTGTCATAATGTGGCTGCTCTATTCTGTTATTAATGACTAGCAGTTACCAGGATGTCCTTGGAAATGTACTTAAGCTACTCTTTCATATATCAGCTATCTTTTATGTGGATTTCACTACTTCCTGTCTTTAGGTTTGCATCCCAGAGCTCTCTTCCGTTATGTTCTTGAAATACTATATTTTCATGCAAATAAGCTTATATCCTCATTGTGGGGTTGGCCAGGTCATTTTGCATTGCTCTTTGTTTGTAATGTTGTTTTATTATGCTTAAAAGGCATAAGTATTTTTTATTTCTTGGCCTTTCTACTTTGAAAGTTTCATTTTATGAAGTTTTATTGTTTTTCTTTTTTCTAATTTACATCACTTATTGTATTGGTTGTACAGTGCTTAAATGTACCTAGTCTAGGTAGTACACGTTAAATGTTAGTAAATGTTAAGAAATTAGGATGTTTAAGAGCCAGAGGGCTATGGAAAATCAGCCCATCATAGCCACAGTAGGATTCTTCTTTTGTCCTGTCTCCCCCCTTTGACAGGCCAAGATGCACACAAGATACATTACAGTGTGTTGCGATGCATATTCATGCCTTCCTGGAAGGCTTTTGGCTTGCTTCTCTACCTTGGATTTGATGTTCTTCGTGTTTCACTGTTGCAGTCATTACATTTGGGTAATCCTGCTGGAAGGTTGCCCTCAGTCAGCCTGAATTCCAAAGTCATGGGTCCTGCGTCGGCTGTTGTCGCCCCTTCCCTGACATCAGGTCATCGGGTAGAAAAGAAGCAGCCAACGCCATTTTCTTTAGTCTTTCTTGCCGCGCGGTGCCCGAAGCAGAAGCAGTTCGCAAGTGCCGGTCGGTCGACTCCTGAGAGTTTCGAGTTCGAATTTCAGATCCAAAGTCTTCTATAAAGCTAAGTACCCCGTTGGGGAAACTTTTTTTCGTGCTCCAGATCTGATGTCAGAAAAAGTTAATAATTGTATTTCTTGTGGAAAGTAAATACCTCATAAGGACTTTCATTCTTACTGTATTCCTTGCCTAGGCCCCGATCATAACTTTCTGGGTTGTCTGTTTTGTGCTAGATTTAACCAACGCACTATTAAGCGTCTGTATGATTTTGCTTTGAACTACTTTGGACGCAGGTTTAATTATCCAGAAATGTCGTCAGAAAGCCATCTGACTACCGGAGTTCACAAAAAAATGCAAAGAAAAAGAAAGACACCCGAAGCCCAAAACCGACGACGAAGCTTCTCCTAAGCCAGTTGCCGGTTTGCCGGTTCTCAGTGAGGCGCTTTCGCAGCTCCTGACAACCGCTACTTTAGAGTCGCAGGCCGCTACCGACACCCATGTGGAGTCGGCCATGCCCTGGAAATTCAAGGTATTGAAGCCTTGGACGCTAATCCTTCAGATGGGTCCAGAGCTGCTGAGCAGGCACCGGCTTCTGAGGATGTATTCAGACCCAAACATTTATACATCAAACAGACTTCAAAGGCAAAGACTAATGCTGCTTCAAAGGCAAAGAAGCTAACTCGAGAGTCACGTGGACAAGCCTCCATGCCCAAAAAAACAGATGCTCAAAATGGCTGAAGACTTGATTACCTTGATCAGGGGTTCCCATCCCCCTCTTGATAAGAAGCCTAGGCAAGAGACTGGCTATGAATCTTCAGATCAGGTTTCCATTTCTTCTGATTCCTCTTCTGATCAGGAATATTCTTTCCCCCCCCTATTGAGGATTCTGATGCTGAAGAATCCATACCTTCAGCTTCTTCTCCTGAGGACTATTCCTTTGGGGAAACCTTACATACCGTGAGGGAGCATTTCCACTGGGAGAGCCAAGATTTTTCAGAATCTAAAAAGAGTCTCAGGGATTTCCTGTTACTACCTCAGCACAAGCCACTTGCCATTCCCCCTGTGTTAGACATTGTAGATTATGTGTTTTTGGAGTCTAGCCTTACCCCTGACTCCTTACCTCCAGCTCCTGTTAAGCCTGACAGATATTACAGGGTTCCTGACTCACATAAATTCCTTTTTAAAAACCCTGCTGCTGACCCAGAAACTATTTCTCAGGGTCCCAAGGGAGTTAAGGCTTCTGCTGCAAAAAACCCTACCCCTTCTGACAGGGATTCTAGGGCACTGGACAGATGGGGAAAAAGGTTTACACATCTGCTACCTTGGCTATAAGGGCCTTAAACTGTCAGTTTCATATACTCAAATATCAGCAACATGTCATGTCAGTGCTTAAACAGAAAATGTTGTTAAACTCTGAATGTGCAGAAAACAAGGAAATGCAGGATATATTGCATGCAGCTGAACAAGTTGGAAAGCATACTTTGCAATGTGGTTTTGATTCTTTAGAGGCCTCCTGCAGGGCCACAGTTACAGGTTCTGTAATTAGAAGGCATGCTTGGTTAAAGGAACAAAATCTGCCTGATCATGTTAAAGTAAAATTATTAGTTGCACCTTTACAGCATGATACTTTGTTTGGTGTTAAGGCAGAAAAGGGGTTAAAGAAAATGGACGACAAGGCTAAATCTATGCAAACAGTCAAAGGTTTCTTACAAGTACAGCCACCTAGGTTTAGTAGACACTGGCCAACAAAGAATTGGTCCTTTCTTGTGTCAGACAGACCTCAAAGGGTCAAACCCAGACGCCCTAGAGGCAGATCCCAGGTGCAAGGTTCATACAGGTCAAAGCAATGGGGTGCTTCTACCTCTAAAAGTGGAGAAGACAAATCACAACCCTACAGGAAACAGCCCCAATGACTTCCCCCTGCCTGCACCAAGCACTTATTACCTGGCAGCACCCTTAGGGGGAAAATTAGCACTTTTTTCTCAAAATTGGCACATTATAACCCAGGACAAGTGGGTTCTAAATATCATGTCACCAGGCTACAAGTTCCATTTCCATACCCTGCCAAAGGCAAACGGCTGGCCAGATCTGCTAAACGATCAATGGGCAGAGGCACAAAAACAAGTCTCATCCCTCATAGACATGAGGGCCATTCAAAAAGTGCCACTGCAAGAGCGGGGGCAAGGATATTACTCTACTGTTCTTAGTGCCCAGAAAGGACAAGGCCTGGAGGCCAATACTGGACCTATTGATTCTGAACACATACCTGGATATACCAAAATTCAAAATGTTGACTTTGCAGCAGCTTCTGCCTATGCTGGGCAAGAATGCTTGGCTTGTAACTTTAGACCTAAAAGAGGCATACCTGCATTTCCCAATCAGACAAATATACAGAAGATACCTCAGATTCAAGGCTGGCTCAATGCATTACCAATTCTCTGCACTGCCCCTTGGCTTATCTACTGTGCCCAGGGTCTTTACAAAGTGCCTGGCACCAGTAATTGCATTCTGCAGACAAAGAGGAATACAAATATACCCTTACTTGGACGACTGTCTAATTCAAGCAGAGAACAAGGGCATCCTTTTACAGCATCTGGCATTTGTGAAAAAGCTTCTAACATGCCTAGGGTACACAGTCAACGAAAAGAAATCAAAATTAGTACCCTCTCGAGAGATAATATTCCTGGGTCAAGCTTAAATACAACTGCCCAGATGGCTTATCTCACGCCAGACAAACAAAGGCAACTGACTACCTATTTCAACATGTTAGCAACAAAGGCCCAGATGTTCTTCGTCTTCCATTGCTGCAGTCCTGACTATTGGGTATAGTCATAGTCGCAGTCATACCAGAGATAGAGAGAAGAGGCGTCGGTCAGCATTAGAGGGACGCCAGTACGCTCGCCAGGGTAATGGTACTGCCGCGCCACTTCTGCTATTTTCTCCTCTTGCTTTTTGCAGAAAGCAGTTTGTTGAAGCAGTTTTACGAAAGTGCAGGTTGGCGTAAAAGCGGATTTTCACCGTTTCAGACATTTTCCTGTATCTTGCCTAGAATTTTTTTTTGGTTTCTTGCCTCAGTATTTTTTTACCGGATGTCAGAAAAAAATTTCTAACTATAACTGTAGTGTCATACAGATGGGATTATCATACCTTGTGTATATTCGTGTATACCTGTTTTAGGGCCTGAGCACGGTTGGTTTGGTTGTGATTTGTGCCCAAGCCGGCAGTTAACGTTAGGTTAGGTGTGGTGACAGTGTTGTTTTTAGGGTTGGGATGCTTCCAATATGCAGCCGATGCCGGCTCCGGCGCCTCCTACAGTAAGATCAGGAGAAAAGTGCGTGAAAGACAGTGGGCGGTCGGTTGATGATTCGCCGCCCACGGAGACGCAGGTTTTATTTTTTGAAGTGAGCCGGAGCAGGCAGAAACTTTTGCAGGTACTATCACAGGAGCCTTCTTGCCAAACAGGAGGGGTAGGGCTCAGAGGCTATCAGAGTCCTTCCCCTTCTTCTAGAGCTCTCTGAGGTGACTGTTTTCTTCTCTCTTCCCTTGGCCTAGTTTTCCTAGTTCTCATCTTCCAGTTCAGGCTCAGGTTAGCCTCGGCTTCCTGTGGCAGAAGAAACTGAGACCATTTGGGTTCTACTAATAAGCCCTCATTTGATAACCCTCCTAGGACCTAGGTTCTGGATCAGGGAGGGTGGAACCGAACAAGTGTCGAGGGGCAGTTGTCTTCAGCCAGTTTTGATTCTATCCCTAAGATTCTTTTCTGATGCTTACTGATCATCTCTACAGCTTAGATGATTTGACCTAGAGCTCCTCATTTCAGAGGAGTTCATTTTCAGAGACTTGCATTTTCGGCTTTTCACTCTGATTCCAGAATGGAGGAGCACTTTCTTGGGAATACCAGGATTAGGATGAGGAAGGATGTTGTTTACCCAGGAATTTAGAAGAGGTTTAGCACTTTACTGTGGCTGAAGCCTGTCTCCTGCTCCTGCTCGTTTGAGCTTACATTCCTGGTATTTTGCCTCATAACTCCTGTTAGGTTTTCCAGGGATAGGAAAGAGGCCGGCTCAAGGGCCTATTTCGGTATTTTCTTTAAGAGTCTTGGGCTGGACCTATTATTGAAGGAGGGCCTGGTGTTGTGTTTGCCATAGGGTGAAAATCCTGTTCCTCTCCACTACAAAGAGGCTCTGAATTTGAATAGGGTGGGCTGTGTACATGCCAAAATAAAATATGGCTTCTCTTCACAATTGAAATCAGCATTTGAAAATATCAAATTTTTCTCTTTTGAAAATGTTAGAAAAAGGGATGCTTTGGGTTCAGGTATTGCTGGATTAAAGAGTTGCTGGATTTGGTTCACGGTCTGAACAAGGGTAAGCATTCTTGCAATGTGGTTTTGATGTTTCACAGGCCTCCTCGAGGTGGCTGCTGCTAGTTATGTTCTGTTGGCCAGCTTGGATGGTTGAAGGATCAGAATTGCTGTTGAGTCGCCAGGAACAAGTTTGATTGGATGCCCCTTTACAAAAGGTCTGGATTACAAAGTAAAGTCTGAAGCAGGTGCAAAATAAAGGTAGGGAAGAGCTTTTTAAGCAACAAAAACCCAAGGCTGTTTCTTCCAGTGCTGCCATAAATTTTAGTTTTGGGCAAGGCTAACGGGTGGGAGTAATCTTGTTGTAGACACCCAGGTCTAGGGGTATGAGGAAGAGTAGGCCCAGTCGTGAAGGCAAACAGTGAAGGCAGCCACCAGAGGTTAGTCAATTCCACAGAGAGGGTACTTTTCGAGGAAGAGACAGTCTCCCATAAGAAAACCAGTTGACTGCAGCTCAAGACAAATGAGCAGATTTTATCATAGGAAGAGCTGGGATTTAAAGAGAAAATCTGGTTTTTCAAAGTCACAGATTTTTAAGTTCCCACAAATAAAAGAGGGTTAAACGGTTTCAGCGATTTATATGCCCCCTTTCCATACAATGCAGAAAAGGCCTCTAGACAAAGAAAAGACTCTCTTGTAAGCCATAACAATGGAGACCAATCGGTGTCGGAGAACTTCACATAGACTTGACATATTTGTTTTTGATACCAGAATGCGGCCACAGCTTTTATTCTTCCCTGTTCATCACAAAACACTTGCTGGTTGAAGCAGTTTGCCTATCTCTGTTTAAGGCTTAGTCATCCTCCCCAGGTTCAATTCATTACTGAAATTCAAGATCAGTTCTCTGCTGCACCTTGGAGCTCTGGATTCTAGGATCAGTAGTCAGGCAGCTGTCAGCTATTTAGGATATAGGTTTCATTGCAGCTTCTATGCTCTGCTCTGGAAATCTTGCTATTAGTTCTTCTCTATGCGCTCCTTTGGCTTATCTAGGTTCTCTTGCTTTCCTGAATATGTTTTAGCAGTCTGAAGATTCAATGGGTATTCTACAGAAAAGTAATAGGGTAAGAGGCTGACAGCTCTCGATTCTGCTATCCCAAGAACTCATGCCAGCAGCAGTGCCAGACTGAATATTTTGTCGACGGACAAACAAGTGTGCTGTATTTAAACTCAACTCCAAGAACTATCTCATCTGGCCCGCGTGCTGCAAGCACAGTCCTTTACAGATTGAATAGCTTCATTTTTGTATGTTTAACCTTCCTAAACAACAAGGAACCGTCATTTTAGGAAGCTCAAGGGGCATATCTCAAATTGGGCGTTTCCATCATCCCGTGGGATCTGCATTTCAAATAATAACAATTCCCGCTGTCAAATGGACCTTGTGGTAGCCCACATGGACACAAACAATTCAAATAATACCTTGCTGCCAAAGAAAGATCTTGGGTGGGCTCAGGATGTTGTGCTAGAACACAGGAACTGGAAAGCCCGAGTCAGACAAAGGTATTATAGACGACTAGAGCATCAACACAACAGGCAGGAATGTTGTCTAAAGGTTTGGATCAATTCAAGGAGGAACTTCTTCTACAGCAGCTTAAACACCTCAGCACAAAGCATTGTTTGGGTGGTACATCAACAATGGAGGGGAACAGGTTTCCCCCATGCAGGGCAGCAATTGATTTAAAGAACGCGCAAGTGTCGCATCCATCTTCAGCGTTTCGCCTAATGCACAGAACTTACTTCAGCAGCATTAAAGCAACAAATCATGGGATGCCTCAGCTAATCTAACTGATCTTCATATGTTTTAAAACTGCCAGAACATGGGGAACTCCAGCAGAGATTTCAGCAACACTAACTAACCAGCCCCCACAGTGGAAACTTCAGGGGTTTCAATTTCCAGGGACTGTTATCCCGTGGAGTGCTCAGAAAAACCTTCATCACTGCGTTACCCACCTAACTTTCCACTCACTGTACTATTAAAACAAGGAGCTTCAAAACACATGCACAAAAATAGTCTGCACAACCTCGTTGGGCTCCCACAGTGTCTTTATTTCACGGAGTTGTTAGTTCCACTTTCAGTGCCTTTTGCGGTACTCCTGATTCTGATTATTTGTTATCTCTTCCAGACGGTCCGGTCATGCTCACCAAGCTTCAAGGTCTCTCATGATCCCTGGGCCTTTATTCTGTGTTGAATTTTGTTAAGTCAGGCTTGTCAACAAGTCGAAATGTCCCACAGCTTTAGTCCTAAAAAGAAGGCATGATACTCTGAAATGAATTCATGCGTTATTCACCTCAGTGCAAAGAATCACTGTTGAAAATAATTTAGAAGACCAAGTACAAGGAATTGTGCATCTTCAATGGAAGGAAGATTTTCTTCCTTTAGACAAGTGTTGCAGCAATTTCAATGGAATGCAATTGTGACTCACCTTGTTGATTTGTTTCTTGATTGTTGGATCTTTTTTTCCATTTTTCTTTCTTAGCTACATTGCTCCTCTCATTTCCTGTGAAGGATCTTTGTTTTGATTTTTGTTGTTCTACTTTTTCAAAAGGATGCCTGCACAACTACTTTGCAATAAGATCCTTTGTCAGCTTGAACTGCTTTCTGTTATTACTTCTTTATTGTGGGTGTAACTTCTTCAGGCTGCTTTGGTTCTTGCAGGCCCTACTTTTCCATTACTCTAGGTGATTTTTTGTTGGTAATTACTGCTTCTTTCTTTTGTTATGCTTTCTGAGGTACGATTAGTATGGCTAAATGGAACTTCTCATTTGCCATGGATGCAGGTAATTTGCGAAGAAATCTTTTTCTTTTTAAGATACTTTTGATGTCTAGATGTTTCAAAAACCAGGTATGCCTACGCATAAGTCCTTTAGGCAGTTAAAGCAGTTGTTTCAGTTGTTTGTTTACTTTGCATGTACAAAGCCTGGCTCAAAATTATTTTTCTAGGACTAATTTTTTGTGCCATTGGTAGTTGTTTTTATTCCTATTTTGCTCATGGGATTAGGCAGAAGCCTCAAGGAAACAAGGGTCTAGGGGCTACTGTTTTTCAGCATTTTTTGTCATTGGCAACATGGATTATGGCAAAGACAAACTATGTTGAGTTCAGTGCTCCTCTCATAGCCATTATCACCTTCCATCTAGGTGGAAAGGCTGGCTGGATAATTACATTTGTTTTGCAGTGCATTTTAAGAGCTCCTATACTTTCTTGAAGCCAGCCTACATTTACTTGCTTTTTGGGTCTACCCAATTGCTTAGACTGCTGCAGCTTAAGACTTAGAACAGTAGGGTAAGTTGCATTACTATAAATGTAGATGTTCGGAGATTTCATTGGGATAGTCCATGATACCCTCCTCCTCTGTGTTTATTTAGGGTTGTTGTTAGGGTGAGTTTGTTATTACCATAATTGTAGACAACATATATATTGTACATGTACCCCTTGCAGGTGGGAGGGACTTGTCTTTTAGGTCTTCTGACAGTATCTGGGAAGAAAAGTGCTTAGATTTAGTCGGTCGAGCGCGCATTAGTACCCCGATTTTTTGGTATATCCCATCGTATATTGTGAAAGTAGGTGGGTCTGACTTTTGGGGGCGAGTTTTTACTGATCATACCCATCTGGGCTAGTGCAGCAATGGGATCCTCTGGCCGGTCATTTTATGGTATTTGGACGTCTGCACTCTTTATCTGCAAGACAAATTCTGCAGGCTTTGGGCTTCATGGCATCCTGCATCCTATTAATTCCATATGCAAGACTGCATATGTGGAAACTTCAATGGTATCTAAAAAGTGTTTGGACTCAACATTGCCACAGCCTGGAAACCATAATTACTCTCATTCCCTGCCTGCGACAGGAGTTTTGATGGTGGGCAAAGGCTTGTCACCAAAACAAGGGACAGCCATTCACATTACCCCCAGCCAGTCAGACACTAACAACGGATGCATCAGATTATGCCTGGGGGGCCCACATGGCAGGAAGATGCATTCAGGGAACGTGGACCTCAAACCAAATGCATGTACATGTCAATCAGAAAGAGATGCTAGCTGTTCAAAATGCCCTGACAGCCTTCATGGACCTACTTCATCCAGGACAACTACTAATAAAGATAGACAACACCAAGGTCATGTGGTATATAAACAAGCAGGGGGGCACACATTCTTACCCCTTTTGCAGACTAGCTATGACTTTGTGGGACACAGCATTGACTTACCAAGTACATCTGCAGGCACAATTCCTACCAGGAAGGAAAAATACTCTGGCAGACGAACTAAGCAGAAACCTCATGGATCCCCACGAGTGGCAGCTGGATCCCCAAGTCTTCAACATAACAAGGAAATGGGGATGCCCGGACATAGATTTGTTTGCCTCCCCTCACAACTACCAACTAAAGAGATTCTGCACAAGGATTTATCACAGACAAGCATGGAAAGTGGATGCCCTATCCTTCAGCTGGAAAAAACAATCAGTATATGCCTTTCACCCTCTGCCTCTCCTCCCCAAGGTACTCCTAAAGGTCAGACGGGACAAGCCAAAGATGATTCTGATTGCACCAGACTGGCCCCGCCAGCACTGGTACCCAATATTAAGGAGCTTGTCTCAATGCCCAGCTTGGACCTTACCTCAAGTACTGCATTTACTATCCCAGCAAAACAATCAGATCCTGCACAGCCAGCTCAGAACTTTAAACCTGGCAGCATGGTGAATAATGTAGTCATACAAAAACACACCTCTCAGCAAAGCTGTGATGGATGTCATTTTGGAAGCCAGAAGGCCTAATACTAGAAAATCTTATGCTGGAAATTGGAAGAGATTCTGTGCTTGGAACCAGGCACAAGGAACACATACAACTGTGCCAAATATTCCTCAGATTTTACAATACTTGACTGAGATGCTGGACAAAGGCCTATCTTTCTCATCTGTTAAAATTCATGCCTCTGCCATTTTGGCCCATTACAATGCAGAGCCGCCAATCTTTTCTCATCCCTTATTAAAACAGTACCTCAGAGGAGCCAAAAAATTAAGGCCTCCAAGGAGATCACCAATGCCTGCATGGGACCTCAACTATGTCTTGGAAAAACTCACCCTGCCTCCTTTTGAGCTAGCTGCTACTGTGGATATAAAATTTTTATCTTGGAAAACAGCTTTGCTTCTAGCAATAACTTCTGCAAGACGAGTTTCAGAGCTACAGGCAGTCATGGCTGTGGAACCTTTTATCATTTTTTATCTGGACAGGGTCTCCCTGAGGACAAACCCAACATTTATGCCTAAAGTGGTGTCCAGTGTGGCTCTTAAACCATTCATCTGCCAACTTTCTATCCAAATCCACAGAACAAGGGGGAAAGAATTCTACATTCTTTGGACGTACACAGACAGCTTAGATTCTGCTTGGACAGAACCAAGGTTTTCTGAAAGACAGAGCAATTACTAGTGGCATATGCTGCAGGATCACAAGGAAAGGATATCTCAAAGCAGACTATTTCAAAGTGGATAGGCCACTGCATTTGTTTCTGCTACTTATACCATGGCAAGCCAGTGCCTAAGGGCATTAGGCCACATTCCACCAGAGCTGCAGCCACTTCAGCAGCCTTTCTCAGGGGAGTACCAACCAAGGACATTTTAGAGGCAGCTACTTGGAGTTCAGTGCACACCTTTACAAAGCACTATCATCTGCCACTCTACTCTAAATCCAGGGCAGGCTTTGCCACTGCAGTTCTGCAGGGTCTCTTAACTGCTCTAATGCTGTTTAGCTCCAACCTCCCAACCATAGCTTTGGGAATCTACCCAAATGTAATGACTGCAACAGTGAAACACAAAGAACATAGTACAGTTGTGTACACTTACCATAAATGTAGATGTTCAAGTGTATTCACTGTTGCAGTCCAGGTTACCCACCCGCCATTCCCCCTTTTCTTTAGATGGAACCTATCTTTCCTTCCTTGATTTATACAACCTGTGTGGTGTATTTGCTTGTGGATGAAGGTAAAGTTTATATTGCTGCATGTAATTTTATATATAGATATAAATTTTGGCTACCCTTTTAGGGGGAACCTGACATCTGGGGTAAGAAAAACTAAAGAAAATGGCGTTGGCTACTTCTTTTCTACCCCTGACGACCTGGTGTCAGAGGAGGGGTGATGACAGCTGACACAGGACCCAGAACTTTGGAATTCAGGCCGACTGAGGGCAACCTGCCAGCAGGATTACTCAAATGTAATGACTGCAACAGTGAATACCCTTGAACATCCACATTTATGGTAAGTGTACACAACTGTACTTTACTTGCCCAGCATTAGTCAGTCATAGTCTCTAACAACACGTTTTAACAAGATGATTACTTTTGTATTCTGTTATGGAAGGAGGCTTTGCCTTTGGTTTTCAATCAGTTTTCAAGTCTATTCAGTCCTTCAGTACCATGCTATTTACAGAATCCAGATCACCATTGATATTAGTGGACATCTTTCTTCTATGCCAGGAGGCAGTCTTTCAAGCATCTACTCATCTTCATTTCTGCTAATACCAGCATCCTTGGAAAGGTGCTGTAAACAGAACTGTGTATGTCTGTTATTAACCCACATGATCAGTGCAAGGGAGGTATATTAACAAAGGCACTAAGTGTCAAGACTATTATTATAATTATTTTTGTTTTGCAAACTAAAATGCTTATTATGAGAAGAATGAAGTTAAATTCTACCATATTATAAGTGTTAGAAAAAGCAGTATGTTTTGTATATATGCATAAAATTAACTTGACCTCTATAGATGCAGAATACTTAATCCTACTTTTAGGTAAAACAGATTGACTGTAGTTTAGTATTGCCATGATGTAATACTTGCTAAAATGAACATTTAATGAAAGGTTCTTGAGGGCAGCATGCACTTCTTTTTCCTGGTGTAGGTGATCACTTGTTTTAACTATGACAAAGGAAGATCTGATATCATAGCTGCTCCTTGACGAGTCTTAAATTTTGACATCTCCTGTCCAGTTGTTTTCATCTGTCTCTTTTTTTCTCTGAAGCACCAGTGCTTTTTGGTATGTACCTTCTATCACCAGGCCTTCTTGACATCATGAACTGCAGCAGGAGAGAGCCTAACTACTGTGCCCTCTTGTTCTTTTCTGACAATCTGAGTTCTGATCTCAAACCTTATGCTTTTTTGTGGAAACTATCCTAGCATTCAGTTTGTATCACTAACTCGTGAATTCGGACTTCTAGTTGTATAACCAATGCCACTTTGAGGAACACAGCTTCTCACTGATAATTTGCCACTGTTTTAGCCTGATTACTCACAGGTGAGTTAGGGAATAATGAAATTCAGGCCTACCAAACATATCTGAAGATAGTGGTTGAGAGAACACAGAGCAGAAATCAACAGGACAGTCCTTTGTATAACCACAGATAAATGCTAGAGAATTGTTAGAAGGCAAAGTACGTGGAGACAAGTGTCAATTTTGCTGTCCTTTAGGCAAGTCTTTTCCAGGGACAGCCTCATTGTCCTTGCTGGACTTACCTTTGAGTAAGAAAAAGTAGAGTTTATTTTTGTCCTCTTGTTTCGGAGGATGATGTGTGACATGTAAAAATGCACCACAGGCAGTCATCTTGAACTGCATGCTGTAGTATCAGTATCGTCACTTCCTTAGTCAAAAGACCAGAGCACTTTTATGATGGCCTGCTTCCAGGAAGTGTCCCCTTGCATCACTTGGCCAGTGATTAGCTGTTGCATTCAGGACTAAGGGCTCTTTCATGTGGCCTCCTTGTGGTCAGTCATGAATATATGGCTGAGGATAAGGAGGCTTCACTGGGGCCTTCCTTGGTAGGCCTTACAGGCCCAGCCTCTCAACATTCGATAGTTTCTTATTTTATGAACTGTGCTTATTGATGTGGAAACACACCCTAAGAGATCTCAGTCTGATGGTACTACCAGTGTCTGTACAGGGCTCTTCAGTCTTTGAGCCATGCCTTTGTTGCATGCACGCAGGAGCATCTGTGCCCCATCACCTGACATTTTATAGTCATCCATGATATGCTTATTCCCAGTGATGTAAGATGAATGAGGCTGTACCTGTCCTGGACCAAATTCTATGAGAGGCCATGCCTTTCCTTCTATGTCATTGGAAGGGGATGTAGAAGGTTAATATAGGGCCTTATGTCTGAGATGGATTAGGATAGTAAGACTTTTCCCTGCAGCTCCCACAGATGAGCCCTCATATCCCCATAGAAGATACCACTGCTCTGGAACAGACTCCCTCTCCACACAAAATAAAGTTCATCCCGGTCCATATTCAGGTGCAACGTGGATCTATGGATGTGAAACAGAAAATTTAACCCAGGACTGCCCCCTGTACTACTGATGGACTGCAGCAGCTTGTAAATACTTTATCTCCTGCATGGATTCTCTCAAATTATCTATGGTATGATCCCAGTTATTCACATTAGGTATAATATATATAATACCATTGCCCAATATAGCAGATTCCCCCTGTAATCCCGATAAGTGGAATGAAATAATTTCTAAGCATCGTAGAACCAACCCTTTTGTGATCTCCCTGGCTCAGTGTAAATCACAGACTAAACACCTCTCCATTTTGTCCCACCTGATGAGCAATCTAAGCCTTTGGATGCCGTGGGTGAATGTATTCTCCTCTACCACATCAAGGCTTAGATCCATCAACTGTCCAGATTCCAGCCTTTCATGGTAGGTCAGACAGTGGAAAACATTCAACCCTCACTGAATCTGTAATCAGAGGAGCTGATTAAAACAAGGGACAGCCATTCACTTTAACCCCAGCCAGGCAGACATTAACAACGGATGCATCAGATTATGCCTGGGGGGCCCACATGGCAGGAAGATGTATTCAAGGCACATGGTCCACAAACCAAATGCATCTACATATCTATCAATCACAAAGAGATGCTAGCTGTTCAGAATGCCGTGACAGCCTTCAAGGACCTACTTCATCTGGGACAACTACTGATAAAGACGGACAACACCACGGTTATGTGATACATAAACAAGCAGGGGGGGGGTACACTAGCCATGGCATTGTGGAACACAGCTTTGACTTACCAAGTACATCTTCAAGCTCAATTCCTGCCAGGAAAACAAAATACTCTGGCAGACGACCTAAGCAGAAATCTTATGGACCCTTACGAGTGGAAACTGGATCCACAAGTCTTCAGCATGGTAACACAGAAATGGGGGAGCCCAGACATTGATCTATTTGCCTCTCCACAAAATTATCAACTAGACAAATTCTGCACAAGGACTTATCACAGACAAGCATGGAAAGTGGATGCTGTATCCTTCAGTTGGAAAAACCTGTCAGTCTACGTCTTTCCTCCTCTGCCTCTTCTCCCCAAGGTCTTACTAAAGGTCTGACAGGAAAAACCAAAAATGATCCTAATTGCTCCGGACTGGCCTCGCCAGCACTGGTACCCAATTCTAAGGAATATGTCTCAACTCCCTCCTTGGTACTTGCCTCAAATACCTCATCTACCGTCTCAGCAGAACAATCAAATTCTGCACACTCAGCTCCAAACTCTGAACCTGGTAGCATGGCTGATCATGTAATTATTCAAACAACTCCTCTCAGTAAATCTGTGATGGATGTCATTTTGGAAGCCAGAAGGCCTAGTACTAGAAAATCTTATGCTGATAAATGGAAGAGATTCTGTGCTTGGAACCAAGCACAAGGAACAGACACAGCAAAACCAAATATTCCTCAGGTTTTACAATACTTGACTGAGATGCTTGACAAGGGCTTATCTTTTAATTCAATAAAATCCATGCCTCTGCCATCTTGGCTCATTACAACACGGAGCCTCCCATCTTTTCTCATCCTCTTCTAAAACAGTATCTTAGAGGGGCCAAAAATTTAAGTCCTCCCAGAAGATCACCAACTCCTGCATGGGACCTCAATTTTGTGCTGGAAAAACTCACCCTGCCTCCTTTTGAACCAGCAGCTACTGCGGATATAAAGTTTTTATCTTGGAAAACCGCTTTCCTTTTGGCATTCACTTCAGCAAGAAGGGTTTCAGAACTACAGGCTCTCATGGCTGTGGAGCCTTTTATTACATTTTACCCTGACAAGGTGTCCTTCAGGACCAATCCTTCCTTTATGCCTAAGGTGGTATATCCACTGTGGCTCTTAACCAAACTATTCACCTGCCAGCATTTTACCCAAATCCGCAGAACAAGGGGGAGCAGATTCTGCATTCATTGGACATGCACAGACAACTAAGATTCTTCTTAAACAGGACTAAATCTCTAAGAAAGTCTGAGCAACTACTGGTGGCATTTGCTGCAGGATCAGAGGGGAAGGCTACATCAAAGCAGACTATTTCAAAGTGGATAAACCACTGCATTCGTTTCTGCTACTTGCATCATGGTAAACCGGTGCTCAAGGGAATCAGGTCACATTCCACCAGGGCTGCCTCTACCTCAGCAGCCTTTCTCAGGGGAGTTTCAACCAAAGACATTCTAGAAGTTGCTACTTGGAGCTCTGTTCATACTTTTTCAAAGCATTATCATTTGCCTGTCTTCTCCAAGTCCAGGGCAGGCTTTGTCACTGCAGTTCTGCAGGGCCTTATAGCCGCTCCTAATGCTATTTAGTTCCATCCTCCCATCCATAGTTTTGGGATTCTACCCAAATGTAATGACTGCAGCAGTGAAACACGAAGAACATAGTACAGTTGTGTACACTTACCATAAATGTAGATGTTCGAGTGTATTCACTGTTGCAGTCCGGGTTACCCACCCGCCATCCCCCTTTTTTCTAGAACTTCTCTTTCCTTCACTATATTCTAAAGCCTTTGTGGTGTATTTGCTTTTAGATGAAGGTAAAGTTTATGTTGCCAAAAGTGCATTTACATATATGTTGCTGTTATATATATATATATATATATATATATATATATATATATATATGTGTGTGTGTGTGTATGTGTGTGTATATATATATATATATATATATATATATATATATATATATATATATTTGCTCCCCATTTGAGGGGCACCTGACATCTGGGGCAAGAAAAACTGAATAAAATGGCGTTGGCTGCATGTTTTGTACCCCTGACGTCATGGAAAAGGAGACAGCAACCAACGCAGGACCCAAAACTTTGATATTCCGGACGACTGAGGGCAACCTGCCAGCAGATTACCCCAAATGTAATGACTGCAACAGTGAATATACTCGAACATCTACATTTATGGTAAGTGTACACAACTGTACTTTTTGTTTCCTGCCTACCTGCTCAAGTTTCTTTTAAATCTTTTGCTAGAAGTTATGTTGTTTTAGATATTTGGTGCATAGGAGGCGCAGTTAAATAGTTGTTTTGGTAATTACTCTTTTTCTAGCAAAGGCCTTGGGAGGAAAGGTGCACAGTGGATGCTTCAGTTGACAGTGCAAGCATAAGCAGTGTTTACAGTAGTGTGATATTGTACTGGCATAAAAGCAGAGTTAAAACAGTCACAATAATCTTATACTGGGTAAGTAATGGAGGCAATTGAATAATTCTGATGATTACGATAGTGGAAGCATAGATTTAGCATATATAGAAATCCAAAACTTTTCAAGAAGTAAAACAGCCATGAACTTGTAGAGGTGCCAGGAAGTGTGGGGACAAACTGGTATATTAATGAAATGGGTGTGGAGCACCTCCAAGAAGTGGAAGGCCATATCGATAAGATTCTGGCATAATGTAGAGATTGGAAAAGATGGAGTGTATGTATTTTCAAAAATGTAATTGGGTCCATTTTTAAGGAGGGCTTTTAAGTAGTTTGACTGAGTTTTACCTGAAGGTTGTTACATTATTTGGACACTAATCTTGAGATAGCAATCACCAAACTTATTGTTGAAGGATGGAATCTGCATTTGGAGGCTGGAATCTGCATTAAAGATGCATTATTAGACAGAAGGTTAAAGGCTGTGGTGTGCCATTTTCTTACTGAGTTGGGGGAAGGGTGTTTTCACTGGCGATGGCTGAATGGCTATGTTTAATTGTTACTTGAACTTGAGCCATTTGGGAGAGTTAAGAGGAAAATGTTGATGTGCATGATGGAAGCAACCTAAGGTAAGTTTAGCAATACATTTGTAGACTTGTTCAGAACTTAATGCATGGAATGTAGAAGGGCTGGATAAAGGTACTGGCAACACAGAAAGCACATGGAACAGAGAGGATCTGGCTGTGCTAGACTCTTGCAGAGTATACATTATTGTGAAATGCCTGATCTGATGTCAGTTTTTATTCTGTCCTCAATTGATGGGTTCAGATCTGACTCGGCCATTGCAAACGCTTGTGGCAGCTTAGAACTGTCAAGCTTCTCCCTTATCCTGAATGCACTAACCCCATTTACCTCAGATCTCATTTGCTGCTTCCAGCGAAATACATTGTTGTTAGTTTCTTGAGCTTGAATTTAGATTAGTGAATTATTTCTTCCTTTGTGTTTTGTGTTTCTTGATCATTTAATCTTTCTTGTACTTGCATATGCTACAAAATACTATAGTTGGTATTTTCTTTTTCTCCTTTTCCCTTGTACGCTCATCGAAGCTCTTCACTAACTTTCACTTTCATTAAAAAAAAAAAAACTTTTATAGTTACTCTGTTATAGTTAGAATATTTAAAGTTTACAGTGGTGGGGTTTTTGGAGTGTGTTCCTGTTAGTAATTGTCAAAATATCTTGTGAAGATGTCAGAAAAAGATAAAAGCCTGGCGGGTTTTAAAAAGTGGGGCAAAAGTAGTCAGAAAATACCCTTTTCTGATGCTCATATGCTTTGCGTGTAGATCCCTTGGACCCCTTCATCTCCAAATTAAATTGCTCAACCTGTCATGCATTCAGCCCGAGGCCTCTGGCTGAACACAGAAACAAATTAATATTGAAAAATTAATATTGAAGTGTTTACCTCAGTACTTGTTTAACGAGGCTTTATCTGGAGCTTCTAAAGAAAAATCTAGGAAGGTTCCTCCCTCTTCTCCAAGCACTTCCACTTCCAAGTCCTCAAAGAAGTCCTTGAAAAGATCTCTATGGATCCATCTGTTCCCTTGGATCCTAACAAGAAAAGGCCAAAAGCTATGTATCAGACTTCATTCTCTGATCTGAAACATATAAAGAAACAATTGTCAGATCCAACAAGCCTAAAAATTAAACACACATCAGATCAGACCACCTTGGATCTGACACATAGTCCTGAGAATGTGATAGTTTTACCCAGAACAAAATATTCCCTCTCAGTCGACACAGTTCCTTCTTCCTTTTTCAAGAGGCCAAGCTCTCCTTCAGGATTGTCCACTCCCTCATCCAGAAGCCTTACAGAAGGCAGTGTGAAGAAGTTAATGAGAAAAATTCTCTTGGTGCAGAGCCAGTCAGGGTTCCTTCTGGCTCCTACTCCTTTGAGTCAGGATATCCGTACTTGCAGTACTCCACCTTTACCAGTTCCTCCTCTGACACCTTTAAGTTCTCAGAGCCCTTGGATCAGAGTCATCTGGGCCTGTCTGCTTCAGACCCAAGAATTCCTTGCCCTTAGATCCAAGGCTTGCTGTGAGCTCTTTGGTTCATTTGGATCCAGAGAGCACTTAGAACTGATTCTATCCTTTTGGTCTGAGGTGCTTCACTTGACTCAGAGGGTTTCGGGGCTAACTGTACACCTTGGAGGCCCGACAGTGGTTAGTTAGTCTTTGATTTCAGCTTCGGGTGGACTGCTATAGGTTCAGGGAGGGGCCGTGGATCAGAAATTGGCTGTCTCTGATCCAAGGTCCTATCCCTCACTGGGGCTTTCTGCCTTTGCGGTCATGGAGAGAGCCTTGTCTGCCTTCCCTGACTCAGATGGCGCCTGCCCCGTCAGATCCTCTGATTATATGTGTCCCATTTCTGCGTCTGGAATCTCAACTATGCTTTCCACAGGGATAGCTGATACTGAAACCGAAACCGCAGCCTTCCCATCAGGGTATTCCCACTTCTTCTGGCATCTCCCCAGAGTACCCCACTGAGGAGGTCCCTATGAAGGGAATATGCAAGAGGAAGCACTTAGATTCCCCTGAATCTGTCACTGAAGATGCAGATTTTGATGAGGGTGAAGGGTCACCTACTGATGATGCTTCATTCAGAGACATCCTGTAGGTCCTAAAACAGAGAGGTGACTGGAAGCCCAGCAACCCTTTGGAGGAATCTGTGCTTCTGGAGGCATTCGGTATTGGCCCAGCTAGCTCCTAAGTAACTCTGCTCACCGACAAGCTCATTAACTTGATCTCTCAGTGGGCATGGCAGGATCCAGGCACCATTGAGCCAGTCCCCATGAAGCTGGACAAAATTGTGACAGCTCCAAAGGATAAGCAGTTTTGTTACAAGGGTGTGCCTGTTGATACTATGGTTGTGGAAGCGGCCACTAAGAAGGAACTTGTAGAAGAAAGTTCCTCTGTTCATCCCCCCAACAAGGAGTCTCAGGCGATGGACAGATTTCGGAAGCGTGTCTATGCTTCAACAACCTTTGCATTAAGGTTAGTGAATTATTTGGCACAATTTGGCACATTTTACAAGACTACAGAGAGACCTGATTAAGGAACTATCAGATAGCCTCTCAAGATCTATTTTTGAAGAGGTGAAAGTATCTGTCACCTCTTAGTTGGCTACCCTACAATCAATATCCACCTCCTCCATAAGGCTCATTTCTAATGTAACAGAAGGAACCTCTAGAGCAGCGGGTTCAGGAGTGGCCATTAGGAGATGTGCCTGGATGTGCTTATGTGATTTTGCAGAGCTCTTTAAGTCTTCGTTCATTAGTGGTCCTTTTGACAGAACATCTCTTTTTGGTCCCAGGGTTAAAGATACTTTGTCCAGGTGTGAGAAGGATGGAAAGACTCTTTCTGACATGGGCGTACATTTTTCCACCGCTCAAAGATCCTTTTCAAGGAATCGTTGAGGTGGGGGTAAAATGTGATGCAGAAAATCTTTCCAAGGCGCACGTGGAGGAGGTTCACCCAGAGGCAGAGGGGGGAACTGAAATGGTAGACGCAGCCCTCACGGCAGGAGTGGTCAACAGAACCAAGGCTTCAGAGACTATTCTTTGGTAAACTTTTTCAGTGTTCCTGAAAGGAAGCCCGTTTGTCCCCCTCTGGAGGCAGTTGGGGGTCATTTGTCCCTGCACAGGAAAGCCTGGCTTGAAATAACAAGAAATACTTGGGTACATAGGATAATTTCCAGAGGTTATATAATACCATTTTCCCTTTATCCTCCCAATTCAAGAAAATTCCCCAGTGTTCCACCCAATCAGAGGGAACAAGCAGCAGTTCAAATTCAAAGGCTGCTAGAAAAGAGTCATCCAAAAGGTCCCTACACACCAGTTAGTATCCAGAACTTACTCAAGGTTCTTTTTAGTGCCAAAGAAAACAGGGGACTAGAGAACAATTCTGGATCTCAGCATCTTAAACAAGTCACTTTGAAAGACCAAGTTCCAGATGGTCACAGTTCAGTCCATTCTTCCTTTTCTGGAAAAGGACAATTAGATGTGTTCGGTAGATGTTCAGGATGTGTAATGTCATAGAAAGATAAACAGACAATTCAGGAGATTTTTACGCTTCTGGCTGGGGGCCAGTCAGTACCAGTTCAGAGTTCTGCTCTTTTGTCTCACCACAGCTCCCAGGGTGTTTACCAAATTCATGGTATTCGTAGCAGCTCACTTGAGACTGCAGGGATTCTGGGTATTTCCATACTTAGATGATTGGCTCATCTCTGCCCCGACCAGACATCAACTCATTTTGGCAAGAGAAAAAGTGATCCAGACATGTGCTCTACTAGGAATAACCATAAACTTTGAAAAGTCTCATCTATAACCCAGTCAAAGTCTAGAGTTCATAGGAGCACTGCTCGATACAAAGTCAAATATAGGTTCATAGGTTGGTACTAGGCTATCAGCCCTAGGGCCTATACAAGCCTAGCCATAACAATTCCCTGGCTATTTCTTCCCACATTATTTACTTTCCTGGACCCCTGTCTAGCAGGGCGACTGACGTGATCCCTGGGGTGAATTTCCTTTCTCCCATCCAATCGTCAAGGTTCCTCTTGAAGAGGTCCAAAGAGGCACTCTGCTTTACATGTATGGGCAATCTATTCCAGAGTCTGGGAAGTCTCTGGGTCAGGAACCTATCCCTCCAGCATGTTTTGTTTATTGTGATGACAAGGTTTAGATCCCTGGAGCGTGTAGCTCTGAGGGATTGGGATTTCTTTAAGTGTAGCATGTCCAACAGCTCTGGGTTTGACATGGCCTTGTATGTTAAGCAGAGATCGCCTCTGAGTAGGCGATATGCGACAGAGTATAGCTGGAGTTTTTAAGGTGGTCAGCGTGGGGCATCTGCTTTAGGCCTGTGATTCTTTTAGTGAGGTATTTCTGAGGCCTTTCCAGTTGTTGCAGATGTCTTGAGAGGTACATACCAAATGGGGCATTGTATTCTATAATGGGTCTAATGAGGGATGAGTACAGTGGGACAATGACCTCCTTTTTCTGGATGAAAAGCCCTTCGTGATGAGGTGTGCCACATAGAAGGATTTCCTGACTGTTGTGGCGATGTGGTTATTGAAGGTGAGACCACTGTCCACCTGTGTCCCTAAGTCTCTTATCACACTTTCTGTGTTTAGTGTACTGCCACCTATATGGTATTTCATGGATACATGTTTTTCCCAAAGGGATAACAATACATTTCTTGGCATTGAGCTTGAGCCCATGGCTCTGGCACCAAGCATCTGTTTCTGTAAGGCCCTTTTGTAGAGTATCCACATCATTTGGGGATTCAATAATGGCTCCCAGTTTGCAGTCATCTGCAAACTTTGTTAGCCAGAGTCCCTTAGTGTTGACCTGTACTTCAGAGCAGTAGATGCCAAACAAGAGCGGACCCAGGGCTGAACCCTGAGGTACTCCACTTGTCACTTGTCTGGAGCTGGATTTGGAGTCGGCTACTTTTACAGTGTGGGTTCTATCAGTAAGCCATTTAGCAACCCATTGGGTGACATAGGGATTAATGCCCAACTTAGTAAATTTATCTATGATTCCAGAGTGGGGGATGGTGTCAAAGGCCTTGGCAAGGTCTAGATAGGCTGTGTGGACCACCTTACCCTTGTCCATGGCTCTGGAGACTGATTCAAAGAAGTCAATCAGGTTCATGAGACAAGATCGGCCCTTCACAAACCCAAACTGGGTGGGGTCCAGTGTTTGAAGGTTGCCAATGTCTTTGTTTATAAGTTCCATGATAATACGCTCCATGGCCTTGCAGATAAGGCTTGTCAGACTGCTGGGACGGTAGTTTCCGGGATCCAAGGTGGATCCCCCCTTGTGGATTGGGATAACTGTAGCTCTGCGCCACTCAGTGGGCAGGAAACCTGATGAGGTGAGGCTATGATTAAACATGACACTTAGGTGAGGTGCCAGTTCATATTGTAGTTCATGTAGTACACAGCCCTGGATGTCATCTGGTCCCATGGATGCTGTATTCTTGGCTTTAGAGAGTGCATTTTGTACCTGTGTGGCCGTTATTACTGGAATTTGACAATCTTCTGGTATTGAGATGGGCCGTTTAGGGGGTGAGAGGGGGGTGAAGTTGGCACTGAATCGATCTGCCAGGATATTGGCAATATCCTTCGGATCAGTATATTTAATGCCATTCTGTTTTAGCTCAGAGCAGATATGAGCATTGCCATTTAGATTCTTGACATAGTTATAGAATGCTTTGTGGTTGTCATTGGAATCTTTGGCAATTTTATTTTCGTAACTAGCTTTGTAGGATTTTATGAGGCATCTCAGTTTCTTACTGAGGCTAGTAAGGGAGTTTTTTGCATCCTGGGATTTTCCTCTTTTCTGCAAAAGTTTCTTCCTTTTGTTGTAAAGTTTGTTTATGGCAGGGGACCACCAGATTGGCTTCCTTTTTTTGGATGAGAGCATTTTGGTTCTATTTGGGATGGCACGATTCATGCATGAGTGGATGTGCTCGTACAGTGCCTTAGTGTAGGATTCAGCAGTTGAACTTTCAGTTCCCGTCTGCATGGATGTCATGAAGTTTGTCACTTCTGACTTGAGTAGCATGAAGTTGGCTTTGGAGAAGTTTTTTATGATGGTTTCTTTATTGGGGGGTGGGGGTGGGATGTGGATGTTAAGGGTGATTAGCTTATGGTCAGACCTGACTAACGAGGGGGGTGACCATAGGTATGGAGCATTGATTTCCCATGCTGGTAATGACCAGGTCTAGGATATTGGAGCCCCTGGTGGGACTATGGATTAGTTGATCCAGGGCGTTGGAATTTATGAATTCCAAGAACCGTTGTGCAAAGGTGTTGGGACATGAGTAGTTTTCCCAGTTAATGGCAGGGTAGTTAAAATCACCCAGTATTAGGGTGTTTGGTTCTATCTTAATATTTTCCAGTATGTTTAGAAAGGTGTAGTGAGAATCTTGGGGTATGGTGGGGGATTTGTAGCAATCTACAATTTGGATTGCAGTCTTACCTAGTGTTAGTTGCACTTGGAGAATTTCAGACACATTGTGTTGGCCAACTAGCCTGGTGGTGTGAATATCCTTGGTGAATATTGACACTCCTCCACCTTTAGTGTTTTGGTCCTGGTTTGGTGGCCGAAAAGTGTGGTAAGAGTTGTAGCCTGGTATTGCAGGGGGTGCTCTCTGGAGCCTTGAACCAGGTCTCCGTTACTGCACCGATATCGATGTTCTCCATTTTTAGGAGTGCCTCGAGAGAGTGCATTTTGAGGTTTAGACTTCTAGCATTGAGTAGCATTACCTTCAGATTTTGCATGCTTGTACCTGTTACGGTGGTGGTTTTGTCCTTTGAAGTTTGCCTAAAAAAGGCACTATAGGGGTGGCAAGAGCCTTAGCCAGTAACCTGAATCCCACTTCCCCTCTCCAGAGTTTAGACAATAAGATCACAAGTAAAAAAGATAGTTTGCAGTACCAAAATCTCAGCCCGCTTGGTCTTTCAGGCGTTTGGAGCAGTGGTGGCAGCAATTATATTACTTGCCAGATTTCACATGAGAGTTCTCCAGTGGGTGCTGGCCTCCCAAAGGTCAGTACTTCACCTTCCTTTATTGGCTCTGATACAGATCACCAACATGTGCAAGAGGGATCAAATGTGGCAGATTCAGTCAGAAGAGGTTCTACATGGCCGTTTGTTCATTCCCCCTCAGCCCAAAGCCATTGTGACCACGGATGCTTCCCAGCTAGCATGAGGGAGGGCATTACCTGGGAAGACAGTCCAAGGCACATGGACCCCCGAGGAGGTCGCTTTGCATATCAGTGTCCTTGAGTTGAGAGCAGTGGTTCTAGCATCACAGAGTTTTCAGAATACTCTGCCTTCAGGAACAATTGTGATGCAAACAGATAACATGTCGGTGGTTTGGTACATCGACATACAAGGAGGAACCAGATCTTATCCCCTGCTTTGAGAAGCGATCAGGTTTTGGCAATGGGCTGTATCTTTAACTGTTTTGTTATAGCAATGCATATTTTGGGAAAGTCTAACATATTAGCGGACAAACTGAGCAGGCACATACTACTACCTCATGAGTGGTCCCTCAACAAGAACGTAGCGGAATTGATTTTCTGACAGTGGTGCTAGCCTTGCTGCAATCTCTTTGCATCTCCCCTAAACAACAAGTGCAGCACCTACTTTGCCCTAATCCCCCTGCAGGAGGAGTCTCTGAGGGATGCTCTTTTCCCCAGTTTAGCCCCCGGTCTACTTTGTTTATCCCCTAATTCCTTTGATTCCAAAATTCCTACAGAGAGCTATCAGATTGAAGAGCAAAGTCATCCTCATTGCACCCTATTGGCCTAAACAGATTTGGTTTTCTTTCCTGCGGCCTCATTTAATTCATCAACCTTGGATTCTGGACCAGCTCCACATCTGCTGTCTTATCCGGCAGGCATGATGCATCCGAACCTCCCCAATCTCAAGCTTGACAGCTTAGATTCTCGATTTCCAGTAATAGCCAGGCAGCGTATGCTCTCATCTCCTGTCTGCCAGATTTTGTTATCCTCCCCTAAACCATCTACGAGAAAATGTTATGCTAGTAAATGTAAAAGATTTGTACATTGTGCACTTCAAAATGACGTGGAACCATTTTCTGCACCGCTTCATAATATCCTTGATTTCTTGGCACTTATTTTAATCGGGGAGCTAGTTCAACAATTACAGTTCAGTTGTCAGCAATTTTAATGTCCATACTGGATTTGATGGTTCTTCACTCACTTCTCATAAGCTTTGTAAAACTTTTTTTATGAGATATACTTCTGTTAACTAACTCTGGTACTGCAAGCCCTGGTTCATCTACCCTTTGAACCTGCCCATGACTGCAATATTAAATTTCTTTCTCAGTTTTTGGTGGCCATTATGTCTGAAATTCAAGCCTTTTGTGTGAAACCCCCATATCTAATTTTTCCTAAAGACAGAGCTACATTACGAACTAATGCATCCTTTTTGCCCAACATAGTTTGAGTCTAATATTATCCAGTCCGACTTTTTCCCCATATTTTTCAAACAGGGCGAATATTTGTTGCATTTATTGGACGTTCATAAGCAATTGTTTCTATTTACACAGAACAAAGGACATCAGAACTACAGATTAATTGTTTCTTTCGTTGATATGAAACTGGGTAAACCGGTATCCAAAATTACTCTCGCTGGATGGCTTACTGTCTCCATTTTCTGTATTTACAGCAAATTGGATATCCCTTTACCAAAGCAAGTTCATGCTCATTCAACCAGGTCCGTAGCAATTTCCTCAGTTTTTCATTCAAAGGCTTCCATAGATTAAGTATGTGCAGCAGTAACTAGGTCCTGCCCTCATACTTTCATCACTCATTAGAAAATGGATTTGGTATCCAGAGGTAGAGCATCATTTGACTCAGTGGTGCTTAGAAATATCCTGCTTTTGAGTCCACCCTGGGATTTAGGGATCTGGGGAGTCTGTCCCATCAGTTGAGGACAGAATGAAAATTGACAACATTAGATAAAGAAGTTATGTACTCACCATAACGTTCCATCTGTGTTGTCCATTTTCATTCTTCCTCAACTCCCTACCCACTAATGCTTTCCTTATGGTTTTCTGGAAAAGTGAGTGGATATGAAAGAATTGGCACAATCCAAGCATGACAAAGATCCAGCTATAGCCTTAGTTAACCTTTTGCTTTTTTTCTTTTTATACCTTTTTTGGTTTAAGAATTATGTCTGTATGTTTTAGCTAGATCTGAGGTAAATGACCTTGGTGTATTCTGGGTAAGTCAGAAGCTCGAGAGTTCTAAGTTGTCACAAGCTTTTGCAATGACCGAGTCTGATCCAATGGTTTGTATCTGAACCCATCAGCTGAGGAAGAACGAAAATGGACAGCACAGTTGGAATGTTCCGGTGAGTACATAACTTCTTTTTCCTGTCTGAGATCATGTTTTTGGTGCATCTTTTTATTGATGGGTTTAGCATGAAGGGCTTTGTTTGAATGTGTTGATTTAAGTAGTATTACATATTCTGTAACTTTAATTATGATATTAAGAGATTTTTTTAAGACACATTTGTTACTTGATTTATTCCTAGTGGTGAATAGCATATATTTTCTTTTCTTACCATGGATGTTTTGAATCCGTTTCAGCAGCTTGACTGTTCGTGGTCTTTATATGCTTGATTTTGAAACTAGGTGACCTGTTGTCAGTCTTGATAATTTTCACAAGTCTATTACTTGAACTGCAGTGAATTGAAGAGTTGTTGCTATAGACGTGAATTTATCATTTACTGTTTTATAAGTGAAGCAGCTTGTTTGGTGGTGATTGACTTAGTTTTGATTAAAATGTTGACTTTCTCAACAAGTTTTGAGTAATTGTATAAATTGTTACATTCTTCTAAATGAATTGGGGCAATGCACAGGCTTAAGCATATGAATAAATGTGATTTGACATAAGTTTCTAACTGGGGCAGAAACCAATTAAGAAAGAGCTGATGTTCTTCTTGTTTTACTGTTGCAGTCATTACATTTGGGTCATCTGCTTGCAGTAGCCATCAGTCAGCCTGATTAACAAAGTCTTGAGTCCTACGTCAGTTGCTGTCTCTTCTTCTGTGACGTCAGGTCGTCAGGGGTATAAAACATGCAGCCAACATCATTAAATCAGTCTTTCTTGCCGTGCGGTGCGCGAAGTAGAAGCTGTTTGCATGTGCCGGTCGGACGACTCCTGAAATTTTCGTTTTCAAGTTTCAGAACCAAAGTCTTCCAATTAAAAGCTAAGTACCCCATTGGGGAAACTTTTTCTTGCTCTAAACCAATGTCAGTAAAAGTAAATAATTGCATTTCTTGTGGAAAGCAAATACCTCATAAAGATTTTCAGTCATACTGTATTCCTTGCCTAGGCCCTGACCATGGCATACCTCGCTGTCGGTTTTGTGCCTTATTTAAACTGTGAACTATCTGTTGGTATATTTGCGCTTTTAGATATTTTGGTGCTCTGTTCAATTATCCTGATAAACACACAGATGAAGACAGAAACAGGCCGCCCAGTTCGCCGGTACTCAGTGAGGTGCTTTTGCAGCCCCTGATACCCGCTACTTCAGATTCGCAGGTGTCTACAGACACCCATTCGGAGTCCGGTATGCTGTGAGATGCTTCAACTGTGGAACCTGCGGATGTGGCTGTAGCAAAGTCCTGTGCAGCCTTTCTGGAATGTGCAAACCATCTGTTGGCTTTCAGCATTTCTCATTTTTGCTGCTTTACATGGGTCACATAAGGAAGGTGTTGATCTTCTTGGTCCATTTCCTCTTTCTTTAACTACCCATGTTGTGTAGTCCAATCTTGCCTTCATTTTTACATATCGGTTCGGAGCCAATCCTGGGCTCCGACTCGGCCGATTTACAAGCTCGAAGACTTCTGGTTGGCTCGTGACTAAGCAGGTATCCCATAGTGCACCAGTACAAACCCCAGATCTCGTTTGCTGCGTCAACGAGTTCAGTTGTGCTTCGCTTGGCTCTGGCTAAGTATCAAAATTCTTCTATTTAAATTTTGTATTACAATTATTACAGTGTTGTAAGGTGCTTTTTTCCTAGGCAGTAGTGTTGTTTGCCTTTTTCAGTGCATTCTTAGCTTAAACTTGTTGTTAGTTTGGTATCCTGTGTGCCAGTTTAGAGTTCTTTGTAGGCGCCGTTGCGCTTTTTTCCTTATCAGGTAGTTTTAGTTTGTGGCGGTTTTCTGCTGATAGTTAACAGGGGCTCTTGTTATTCTGTTGTTTTTTTCTAGACTGTTGTTGGCAGCTTAGCTTCCTTAATCTGAGATTGTATTTTTGGCGGGGATCCGCTGGTTGTTTGCTAAGGTTTGGAGTTCCTCCCTTAGTACGTTAGTTATTTTCTTCAAATTCACAGGACCTAAAAATTGTTACCACATAGAGTTATTTACAGTTTTCTGTGTGTGTGTGTGTGTGTGTGTGTGTGTGTGTGTGTGTGTGTGTGTGTGTGTGTGTGTGTGTGTGTGTGTGTGTGTGTGTGTGTGTGTGTGTGGTCTGTTTAAATTAGAAGACCTAGTTTTCTGTTCCACCAAGCTAGGCCTGTTTAAGTTAGATGACCTAGTCCTCATGGTACTTTCTTCTGTAGGGCTAGGCCCATTTTAGTTAGAGGACCTAGTCCTCTTCCCTCCTTCTTCTTTTCCTGTTTGTGTACGTCTGTGAAATGTCTAAAGAGAGTTAGGAGCACAAACCTTCGGGTTTTAAGAAGTGCGTGGAATGCTCCCAAAAGATGTCTTTAACGGATGGCCACAGTAGCTGTGTCTACTGTTTAGGGACCATCCACCTGCAGGAATCATGCTTGTTCTGCCATGCTTTCTCTCCTAGGGTGTTACAGGAGAGAAAGAGCAAGCTTATACTCAAGGGTCTACTAAAACCATCTTTTGAGAAAGTTCTATCCAGTTCTTCGGCTTCCTCCAAGTCTGGCAAATCTAAGTCTTCAGAAAGGCCTTCTGCGGCGCCGGCTGGTGTCTTGGAGCCACCTTCTAAACAGTCAAAATCTGCCTCCTCAACTCCACTGCCTTTGGAGCCGAAGGAGAGCACCATTGTGGTGTCAGAGTCGTTTCCAAGTGTTTTGGAGCTGAACTAGAAACCTATTGAATCTGCTACTCAGAGCCGGTCTGTGGATTCCCTGCAGGTTTCCTTGTTACTGAAGTCTCCAGTCCCCCCTAGATCAAGATCCCTTACTATGTCTTCCAGATCTTCCAGAAGCCTTTCAGAAGAAGATGTGGGGAGAGGGTAGTGTTGAGACTCCTGAAGTCATTTGCCTTACCAAAATTATTGTTGGCTCTGACCCAGTTGGCTCCGGAGCCACTCAATCCAGCTTTGCCCTTGTCTGCTATTTCTCCTCCGAGCCATGTTGGCCCTTCGGAGCCAGAGTGCTTGGTACCACCGGAGGTACTATCGGTTCCAGCTCCCTTTGTCGCTGCTTTGGAGCCAGGTTCGGCTCCGACACGCTCGGTGCCGAACGTCATGTCCAGGGGCCGAAGCTCTCCTGCCAGCACCGACAGGGAGGGTTGGAATCTATCTCCTGTTCTGAGCCTTCCTCTCTGTATGTCGGCCAGGATGAGCTTGGACCCTGCATCTATCTCAGAGCCGACAGCTCTGTCTCCGACATCAACCTTTGTGTCTTCGGAGCAGGGGAGGTCTTCGGAGCCGGAGAGGACGGCGTTTGAGATGATGAGGAGCGTGCTGTCTCATTCTCCAGCCCCTACCTGTGGTACCAGCACTCTTCCCTCGAGAGCACCCACTTCGGTCTCAGCCCCTACTCTCTCCGGAAACAGCAGAGACCCTCAGCCTCAGGAGCCATCGGCTGGTGGCCCCCACTCTTCCGAGGCCTCCCCGGAATGCCCTTTCGAGGAGCCTCCCTGGAAGAGGCTATGTAAGAGGAAGCATGTTGACTCCCAGGATGAGTCCTTGACATCGGACACTGACCTCGAGGAGTCGGAAGGGTACCCCAAGTTGTCCTCTAATGATGTCTCCTTCATGGACATCTTGGAGATTGTTAAGCACAGGGGTGACTGGCCCACTGTCCTCCTTTCTGATGAGGAGTTGGTGTACCTGAAGGCTGTCAGGTCTTAACCTTCTGCCTCTTGGGTGTCTCCACCTTTTGACGAACCGATGGATCTAGTTAGTCGAAAGGTGTGGGATACTCCTGATGCTGTGGAGCCAGTCTCCAGGAGACCCAATAAGTTTCTGTCTGCCCCTCCTGGTAAAGAGTTTTTGTCTAAGGGCATTCCCATAGATGCCATGGTGGTGGCGGCGGCCACAAAGAAGGAGCTGGCGGAGACTTCTTCCTCTGTTCATCCGCCAAATAAGGATTCTCGACAGATGGACAGATTTGGGAAGCGTATCTTTAGTTCAGCGGCATTTACCCTTCGATCGTTGAACTATCTCACTCACTTCATGAGGTTACAGAGGGATCTCCTCAAAGAGTTAGGAGATTCTATACAAGGTGCGTGTACTGAGGGAGTCCCTGACAAGATCTCTGCTCAGTTGTCCACCTTAAATTCTGTAGTTAACTCCTCCATGCGGCTTATCTCCTATGCGGCTGATGGAGCGAGTAGAGCAGCAGGTTCAGGAGTTGCCCTGAGGTGTCACTCCTGGATGTGCTTGTGTAATTTTGTGGAACCGTTCAAGTCTACTTTCACCAACGCCCCATTTGATGGTTCCTCATTGTTTGGTTGCTAGGTGAAGGACACATTCACTCGGTGTGAGCAGGAAGGAAAGACAATTTCTGCCGTGGGAATACGTTTTACTGTTCCCTCTAGACCATACCCCATTGGTCAAAGGGGCGGTAAAATGTAGTTCAAAAAGTCCCAGAGGGTCTTTCCGGACACACAGGGTGAATCCTCCTTCAGAGGCAGAGGAGGAAATGGGAGATGCCACCCTAGAGGCAGGCGTGGTCTGCAATACCAGCAAGGCTGTGATTCCTTTTGGGGACGGCCTTAACGCTCCTGATGTGAGGCCCGACTGCGTTTCTCTGGGGCCGGTCGGGGGTCACATTTCTTTGTATCCAGAAGCCTGGCTAAATATCACTCAAGACGAGTGGGTACAAACAGTTGTTACCAGAGGCTATATCATATTCTTTTCCCTTCCACCGTTTGTTCCCAAGAAGATCCCAGATGTATCACCCAATCACAGGGATCAGGCAACTGTGGAGATCAACAAGTTGCTTTTAAAGAGAGTCATCCAGTCCGTCCCAGCAGACCAGATAGGATCCGGAACTTACTCCAGGTTCTTTTTAGTACCAAAACGAACCGGAGATTGGAGGCCAATATTGGACATCAGCAGGTTAAATGAATCCTGATGAAGAAGGACAAGTTTCGGATGGTAACTCTGCAGTCGATACTCCCGTTGTTAGGGAAAGACTATTGGATGTGCTCTCTAGATCTCCAAGATGCCTACTACCATATAAAAGTGGACAAGGCATCCAGGAGCCATCTACGCTTCCGGCTGGGAGGCAGTCATCAGTTTCGTGCTCTGCCCTTTGGTCTCACCACAGCCCCCAGGGTGTTCACCAAATGCATGGCAGTAGTAACAGCTCACCTGAGACGTCAAGGATTCCAGGTGTTTCTGTATTTGGATGACTGGCTCCTGACCGCCCCCACCAGGCATCTACTCCAAAACAGAGACGACACTATTTAACTTTGTGCTAAGTTAGGGGATCTCCATAAATTGGGAAAAATCTGCATTATTGCCCTCTCAATCTGTGATTTTTATAGGCGCAGAGGTAGACACAGTAAACATAACAGCTCGTCTCCCCGCCGACAGGGCACAAAACTTAATCTCTCAAATTCAACGTCTTCTCCCTTTGCAGAAGGTCAAAACGAAGTGGGTTCTTCTGCTCCTCGGGACTACGGCTTCCACCATTCTATTAGTACCATTAGCCAGGTTGCACATGAGAATCCTCCAGTGGCTCCTGTCTTCCCAATGGTTCTTTCAATATTTCCCGTTGAGTCATCCTATCCTGCTGATGGATTCATGCAAGAAGGGCCTTCTTTGGTGGATAGCCCCCAACCAGTTGATCACAGGCACCCCCTTTGTTCCTGTCCAACCCATTGCCACTGTAACCACGGATGCCTCCCAGATCGGGTTGGGGGGGGGCATTATCTTGGCAGAACTGTTCAAGGCACATGGCAAGAACATGAGGCTCACATGCATATCAGTGTTCTGAAGATGAGGGCGGTGCTCCTGGCATTGCAAGCACTTCGAGAGTTTCTTCCTCTCAAGACTATTGCAATACAATCAGACAGCATGTCGGTAGTTTGGTATATCAGCAAACAGGGCGGTACCAGATCTTACCCACTCTGTCGAGAGACCATGCGAGTTTGGGAATGGGCGATTTCTTCCCAGCGCTTTCTGGTTGCAATACATATTCCAGGGACGACCATTGTGATAGCCGATAAGCTCAGCCGGGTGATCCTACTGCCTCATGAGTGGAAACTGGAAACAGCGGAACAGATTTTCCGCAAATGGGGACAGCATTGCTGTGACCTCTTTGCCAGCCCAGTCAATACCAAATGCAGCAGCTATTTTTCCCTCATTCCCCCTACGGGGGAGACTCCCAGAGATGCTCTGGCTCACGATTGGCCCATGGGACTTCTGTATGCTTTTCCTCCATTTCCAAAGTGATTCAGAAAGCCAGTCGGCTGGGAAGCAAGTTGATCCTCATTGCTCCTTACTGGCCTCGTCAGGTTTGGTTCCCCTTTCTCGAGCTTCTTCTCCTGGACGATCCTCGGATCCTGGACCCAGCTCCAGATCTGCTGACTCACATCAGGTTCGCTACATCCCTCCGTCCACACCCTCAGATTGACAGCGTGGCTGCTCCAGTTCCATCTCTAGTCAGGCTTCATGATGTATCATCCTCAGTATCACATATTCTTATGTCCTCCCATAAACCTTCAACTAGGAGGCTGTATGGCAGTAAATGGAAAAGATTTTCTATGTGGGCACAGAAAATGAATGTAGATCCCTACACTGCTTCTATCCCTGTGATTTTAGAATTTCTCTCTGAGCTTTTTCAACAAGGAGCTGCCGCCGCCACTATCAGAGTCCAATTGGCGGCAGTTTCTCATTTTCGCTTAGGGTTTCCAGATAACAATTTAATGTCTCATAAGCTATGCAAGACGTTTTTGAAAGGAATCGCTCTTTTGAGACCACCACTGTAAGAACCTGTGGCTTCTTGGGTTTTAAATTTTGTGTTGTCCAAACTGACTTCTCCTGTTTGAACCTTCTCACTCATCTTCATTGAAATTTTTGTCTTGAAAGAATTTGTTTTTGGTAGCTATTACGTCAGCTAGACGGGGTATCGGAGCTACAAGCCTTGTCTGTTAAGCCACCTTATTTGATCTTTCACAAGGACAAGGTGTCAGTGCATACTAATCCTTCCTTTGTCTTTTGTTCCCCTGCCACCTTAAATCAATCCATAGAACTCCTAGTTTTCTTCACTAATCACTGTAATGCAGCTGAATACCATTTTTATCAGCTGGACGTTCATAGACAACTACGTTTTTATTTACAGTGGACCAAGGAATTTAGGAAATCAGATCAACTATTCATTTCCTTTTCTAACTCCAGATTGGGCTTACCAGTTTCTAAAGTGACACTATCTAACTGGATTTCCAGTTGCATAGCCTTTATCTCCAGTTCGGAGGGCAGACCTTTACCCTGCAGGATCAAGGCTCATTCTACCAGGTTGCTGTCTACCTCTGCAGCCTTTCAAGTCAGGGTTCCACTTGATAATATTTGTGCAGCAGCTACGTGGGCTACCCCTCACACCTTTATTATGCATTACAAATTGGATTTAGCTTCTAGGGGTAGCGCATCCTTTGGCTCCATGGTGCTTAGGAGAATTTTCCAGTGAGCCACCCAAGAATAAGGCGCTAGAGACGCTGTCCCATATGTAAAAATTAAGGTGAGATTGGACTATACAACATAATGAAGTTATGTACTCACCATAGCATTCCATGTTGGTAGTCCATCTCACCCTTCATTTTTACCAACCCGCCCTCCTGCCCCCATCCTGGAAGATCTGGAGATGTTGATAATAATTTGGTTATCTTTGGTTGGAGACCCTTTAGTATTGGTTTGTTTGTTATGGGTTTTTTCTTCTAGTGAGCAGCAAACAAGATCTGGGGTTTGTACTGGTGCACTGTGGGATACCTGCTTAGTCACGAGCCAACCAGAAGTCTTTGAGCTTGTAAATCGGCTGAGTCGGAGCCGAGGATCGGCTCCAAACCCATATGTAAAATTGAAGAGTGAGATGGACTACTAACATAGAATGTTATGGTGAGTACATAACTTCTTTTTCTAAGCATGAGTGTTTTCTATGAATTCCCTGCATAAAGCATATTATCTTACATTTTACCCCTTAAACCTTAGTTATCACATACCCATACCAACAGACTGCACAAGGTCTAGCTGGTACTGATATGTCTTATATTACTTTATAAATTTAGGTGTTGTCAGTTTAAAGTCTGAGCTTCTTCTGTAAGTCCTAGCATGATATCTTGACAAGATATGTTGAATGAGATATGCACCAACTCTGATCCATGAAGCTGCTGTCTGCCTGTTTGTTAGTGTCCCATAAAGTCCCCCTTGACTTTAAATTAGATCATCTTTTTTTGTCTTTCAGTCAGTTTCATATTCACTTTATCATATAAGTTCATAGGTGTGTACTAGGCTAATCACCACTGGGTTTTTAAGCCTAGCTATGTATTCCAAATCCCTAATACAATATTTAAAAGCAGTGGTCTGGGAGATGAACCATTTACAGTCTGCTTGCACCTATTAGAGACATATGTGCCAAACCAGGGGTGAATATCCGGTTCCCCATCTAAGTTGCACTTAAATTGGATTAGGGAGGAACTCTGCTTCACTTGGATGGGCAGCCTGTTCCAGAGAAGGGGTATTGTCTTAGACATATACCTGTCTTTCCAGCAGGTCCTGTTTATATCACAAGCAATAATTCTGGTGCTGTTTATTTTCCAGATATGCAGGAGGTCCATCAGAGTGGGGTCCGACAATGTCTTGTATGCCCGGCATAGATCTCCTTTAGGAGACAGAATATAGAGACAGAGGTTTTAAGGTGGTATGCATAGGACGTTATTGATGCCCTGTGTTATTTTATTGAGGAACCTCTGTAGATAATTGTTGGATCTCCTTAGTTAAGTACATACCAGATGGGGCATTGTACTCCATGATTGGTGTGATGTGTGCCACGTACAGTGGAACAATGATCCTAATCTTAATAGACCTTGATGCCATACCTTTGTTTATAAGTTGCACAACATAGAATGATTTCCTCACCACCATAGACCCATGGTGGTCAAAGGCTAGATTTCTGTCTATGTATATCCCCAAGTCCCTGTCTACTGGGTTAGCTCTTAAGGGTGTGTTGTCAGTATGGTAGTTACCAGGGGTGGCTGACTTCAAGTAGGATACTGTTATGCATTTCTTGGCATTTAGTTTTGGTCCATGGCTCTAGCACCAGCTATTTGTCAGTGGCATCCCTTCTTGGAAAAAACAGTAAGTATTGGTGGGAGATTCTAAGACTGCTCATAACTGGTCCACTGCAAATTTGGTCATTGATATTGGCCTTGGCTTCAGAGAAGTAGATTCCAAAAAAGAGCAGTCTCAAGATCAATCCCTGAGGGACTTCACTGGTGATTGGCCCTTGTAGAGGTGGACTTCCCAGTTCTAACTACCTTGGTCCTTTATGTGAGCCAGCTGTCTAGCCACTGGCTGATGTAAGGGTTTACATCTAAACTCTTGAGCTTGTCAACAATGTCTGAGTGAACTATTGTGTCAAATGCCTTGGCCAGGTCAAGATAGGCAGTATGAACTGTTTTGCCTGTTGCTTTTGTGACCATGTCAAAGAAGTCCACCAGGTTGAGTAGGCTTGATCTGCCCTTGACAAAACCAGACTGAGTTGGGTCCAATGTCTGGAGGTTTCCTATGCTATTACTGATCATTTCTATGAATCTTTCCTTGGCTTTGCATATGAGACAAGTGAAATATATGCATCTGTAGTTGGCCAACTGTTGTGCAGAGGGATGATGGTAACCGTTCTCCATTCGTGAGGCGCAAAGCCTGTTTGGAGGCTACTGTTAAACCTTGACTCCAGAGGGCATGGTATGCCATGTTTCATATTACTTAGGCAGGCTGGGATATTGTTGGGGCCCATTGGTACAGTGTTCTTGACCTTAGAGAGAGCATTGAGGACCTGTTCCCTAGTAATAGTTGGAGGAGTTATATTTGATGGTATTTTTGAAGGAAGGCCGAAGAAGGGGTTAAAGTTGAATTTGTCTGCTGGTCAATTTGCTGTCACTTCTGGTTCACTGTAGGTGGCATCATTAACAATGCTGTTTACACACAATTGTGTATTGTCTTTGAGGTTGCAGACATAGCTAAATAATGCTTTTTGGTTGTCATTGTACTTGGAGGTCAGATTTACCTCAAATTTGGCTTTAGTAGACTTTATTTTCTGAGTTGTTTTAGTTTGACGAGATTGCTTTTACTCTGCTGGTTGCTACACCTCCTAGTTTATGCCATGATTTTCTTCCTTCTGTTATACAGCCTATTGATGTTTTGATTCTACCAGTGTGGCTTGTTCTCTGAGTTAATTTGGGCTTATTCCTGGTGGGTACAGTTGCCTGTATGCAGCTATTAACATTCTTGTATAGGGATTCTATGAACAGTTCTGGGTTGGCAGCAGTGTTGTCAGGATTTAGAGGGGATTGAAGTTTTGCCAGGTTATCGCTTAATAGTAGGACATTAGCGTCAGAGTAGTTCCTGAACATTCCAGGGTTAGCTAGGGTTCAGGTTTATTTTTTACTTCAAAGGGGATCTTTTTGTGGTCTGACCTTTCCAGAGAGGACATCTCACTAGGGGATGTGCAGCACTCTCTCATGTTAGTAAGGACCAGATTCAGTATGTTTGCACTCCTGGTTGGTGTATTGCCAATCTGGTCCAAGACGTTTGTGTTTACGAAGTCCAGGAGTCTGTGTGCCTGCACATTTGGTGTTGTATATGATTTCTAAAATTAATAGTGAAATAGTTAAACCAGTAAAATAAATCCAGTTGAACCAGGAAAGGTTTTCTGATGAAGTCTCTATTACAGAGATGAAAGCGCTAAAACTGTTGGTTTTAATAAAGATGGATTATTTCTACACTATCTAATTGGCGTCCTGGATTCCTGGTTCAACTGGATTTATTTTACTGGTTTATCTAGTTTCACATTTGTCACTTGTTTGTAGTGAAATAGTTAAAGTTGTCCATAAATGTGATATTGGGTTGGATGGTGAGTGTCTCCAGTAAGCTTAAATGTGTGTTATGGGTTTCCTGGGTTATAGAGGGGGATCTATAGCTTGCAAGGAAGTGGTATGGGATTTTGCTTTTGTGATCTGAATGCAGAGAAGCTTAAGTGCATATCCTTTTTGACCAGCCATGAGGTGTATTTATTTTTGATATAAACTAGGACACCTACACCTTTAGTCTCTGCTTGTGTAGTAGCTGGTCTAAATATTTGGAAGGCATTATAGCGTTGCACTGTCGTGGTGCTCTCCTTGGCTTTAAACCACGTTTCTGTAACTGTGCAGATGTCAGCATTTTCTAATTAATTTTCATTGTTGCTGAAGGGGGTATATTGATATAGAAATTGATAAAGGTAGTACATTTTTTTTTTTTGGCTGGACTTTATTTGCTTGTGTACTAATTTATTTTGTGTGTGTGTGTGTGTGTGTGTGTGTGTGTGTGTGTGTGTGTGTGTGTGTGTGTGTGTGTGTGTGTGTGTGTGTGTGTGTGTGTGTGTGTGTGTGTGTGTGTGTGTGTGTGTGTGTATTGCAAAAATTTGTTGCATTGATGATTGTTTTCACCTTGTGGCTCAGGTTGTAGCCAAAAAGTATCCAATGATCAGCTCACCTACGTGGTCAACAACAGAGATAGGTAAGTAGACAGATATTTTGTGGACAGCTGAAGGGTGTCAAACAGTGGCTGTCAGTGTTATGATGATGTGCAGTCAGTGGAGGTAATGTGATTTTTTTTTTGTTTTGTTTTTTTGAGGGGCACAGTCTAATTAGATCCAATAGTTTGTTATAAAGAGATTTGCTGAGTTGTAGAATTGTGAAGTGGGTATTAATATATTTGTCATTTTCTGCAGGACTGTACTCACTACAGTTTCACCCATTAGTTTAGACAGCAGATTTTAGGACTGCAACCTGCCATGGTTAAAACATACCTTTAAAACTTGTGATGTCCTTCAAGGATGCATCTGCAGTCATAACATATGGGTTGTCCTGCCTCAGGCAGCCCTTCGGTCGGCCGGATTCCAAAGTCTGGGTCTGGCCTCGGCTGATGTCGCACTTTCCCCGACGTCATAGCTTCTGGGGTATAAAGGCATCAGCCGCCGTATGGGCATTTTTGACTATTTGTGTTGGTGAACTAGGACATTGTTAGTCCTGGTTCACACAATCAGGACAACTATTAACTTCATATAGTCAGATCTGGAGAAGTGTGTGTTAATGTAAGCAAGTAAACAACCCTGTTTCACCTGGATCTTGCAACTTTTTTATGTGGCATTAGTGGAGATATACAATTGGTGTTCTACCTGCTGACAGCCCTATACAGTAACAAAGAGGCTAGGGATGAGGTGTGATGCATACCAAAAATAAATCTGCCGCAAATATTTTTGTTACTAACTGAAAAATAACTATAGATTATAGGTGACACATATTAATCCCTTTTCTGCCTTCTTTCTTTTCAACAGTCAGCTGATTGGGTTAACTTTTTCCTCTGGATAGTGATACTAGGCCTTCTAATCGTACAGAAACGAAAGGAGTCAGAATTCCGGCCTCTGTCGGCATCAGACCCTGAATGGAGCACTGCAGAAAATGAGCCAATTGTTTCCTCAAAATCAAGGCAGTCATGAAATGTCCAACAAAGCCAGGAAAACTAAGTTACTTGATCTGAAATTTCTTAAAGGTGTGTGTCTGTATATGTCTGCATATGCAGGCTTGTATTGATGTGTGCATGCCTTGTCTGAGGCAAGACTCAATGAGGTGGATGTGGATAGTAAGAGAAAAGAACTTCACTATATTATTAAAACGATTTTGTATATATATGTATATGTTTGGGTGGGTGTGTGTGTTTGTAAATTTGTTTAATACACACAGAATTAAAATGTTTGGTTTGTACACCATTCATTGTGAAGTTGAACACTGCATTGATACTAAAGTTTACTTGTTGTGGTCATATGATTTTTTTGGTATCATTTTGTTTGCAAGATCCATGCAATATATTTGAGGGCACAAAGTTCAACTCTGTATAAAGTCATATTTTTGCCTTGTCACTGACCACACTAAGCTCTTTATTGGTGAACTTGTTTTGTGAAGCAAGCATTTTGCTTTTCAGCCATTTCAAAGTTAACAGACTTCCCCAATCAGGAGTGGCATTCTTATGTCAAGCATCCTTTGTTCTGTATAATTATATATATTTTAGTAGTAATTATATATGGCTGTGTTTTGCAAAGGGCCATTAATTGAATTATAGGATTGCTAAAACAGTTTCTTCCTTTAACATACATCATTAAAGCCTTAGGTTTGTTTCTTATGCACTTATGAAACGTTTCTGTATAATGAACACGATAACCATTTTAAAGTGTATTTTTATGTTATTTAAAGACTTGACTACTTGATTTATAGTAGCTAGCAAGGGAGAATCCCAGCTAGAACATTGGGAAATTAGTTGTTACTAGACTTTCTTGAGAGGTTTAGTGTCAAGAGGTTGTTTTTTTCATTACACATTATCTCATCCTATTTTTGAAAAATGGCTGTGGTCATTGCAGCTGCATTGTCACTTCCTTTCCGTATGGAGATCAGGTGCCTGAATAAAAGTATTTTTCTTCTGGCCTTTAGTGTAGGAGGTTACTCTCAACAGTACCAGTGTGTTACTGACTGACAGTTATGTTTAAAATGTTAGGTATTTTTCATTCTAATTCTGCCAGGAGATGAGTTTTGACTTTGGCAGTTATTTTTTATTTATTTCATTTTCACGTGGTCAGTCCACTTTGCCTCTGGATACATTTAGTTTTACAGTTGCAGAACATGCTTGAATTGCACTTTTACAGTAACTTCCACCTGATTTAATTTGTTGATTCAGAGTAGTTTTATAAGTCTCATTTGAGAATATCCTTTTCTGTGTAACTCCACATTTAAAAGTTTTGCATCCTTTACCTTTTTTTCTTTGTTGCCATATACACAGTGGGTTGCATTGGTGTGGCTGAGCACTTATTTGTTGCCATAGGAAGGAAATTCTGTCAAATAAAATAGTAAGTGGCAAACTATTTCTCAAGATTATAGTTGAAACTACAATATCAGATCAGCAAGCATAACCTGATCTCTCTTTCCTATGGCTGCTATTATTGTTTTCCATTTAAGATACTTGAACATATATTTTTCAAACATCCACTGCAGATGTTCGCTGCATATGCATTATTTATGTTTAAGTTTTACTGTACACAATGTAAATAACTTCAAGTTTTACTTTGCTGTTACTACTTCAGTTGCAACCCGGACTGAGCCTGCAGCTGTTCAGACTTGATCAGTGCTGTGCCCTGGTAACCATGATTAAAATCAGGCTGATGCAGACTCCTAGTATCTTATAACATGTTAACTTGATGTTAGCATGCTATCGTCTGTTTTACAGGTCATATGATGAGCAAATTTAGCCATGTGTTTTTGTATCAGTTGCCTAGGATGTGACTCAATAGTTTAGTTTAATCCACTTATCTCTTTAAAAATACATAATACCACAGAGATTCATTGAAAAAATCTGAATTCAGTATAGCCATTAATCAGACAGAGACTGCATTACATAAAAGTACTATGATGAATTTGTTTCATCAAGTTATTTTTTGCTGTCTTAGAATGCCTCTGAAATGAAAACTGTCCCATGTCAAAACTTATTTTGTGACATCTTGAAAAGCATAATATCAGACATTAAAGGTATAGGCTTCATTGTTTTTCATGTGCTGTAGCTTAAAATGCATATATGGTGTAATAGATGTGCCCCTGATGTTTTATTTACTTAAATGGTTTTGTTCATTTGTAAAACAAGAATGGTGAGGTATGCTTTATAGTAAATAGAGCAAACGTCATGACCTTAAGATCTGACTTAGAAACACTTGGTTTGCAATGCACTTGTTATAGAAAGGGCAGTAGTATGTCATAACTGAATCAGAGTGGATATTAGATGTTCGTGTTTCACTATTGCAGTCATTACACTTGGGTTATCCTGCTGGCAGGCGACCTGCGGTCGGCCCGAGTTCCAAAGTCTTGGTCTGGCATCGGTTGCTGTCGTTTCTTCCCTGACGTCAGTGTGCCAGGGGTATAAAAGTTGCAACCGACGCCATTTTCTTCAGTCTTTCTTGCTACGCAGTGCCCGATGCAAAAGCAGTTCGCAAGTGCCGGCCGGCCTACTCCTGAGATTTTCAAAATTGAATTTCAGAACCGAAGTCTTCAATAAAGCTAAGTACCCCATTGGGAAAACTTTTTCTTGCTCCAGACCAATGTCAGTAAAAGTTAATAATTGCATTTCTTGTGGGAAGCAGATACCTCATAAGGACTTTCACTCTTACTGTATTCCTTGCCTAGGCCCTGACCATGGGAGAAAGCTAGCACTTTTTTCAAAAAATTGGCACATGATCACCCAGGACCAATGGGTGCTGAATAGTTTCTCAGGGTTACAGGTTCCACTTCCACATGCTTCCAAAACCAAAAGGTATGCCAGACCTGCCGCAAAATCAATGGGCAGAGGGACAAAAACAGATTGCTGCTCTTATGGACATGGGAGCTATTCAAAAAGTTCCACAAGCAGAACAGGGACAAGGATTTTACTCAAGACCTTTCTTAGTACCCAGAAAAGACAAAGCCTGGAGACCAATACTGGACCTGTCAATCCTAAATACTTTCCTGGATGTTCCAAAATTCAAAATGTTAACACTGCAACAACTTCTGCCCATGCTGGGCAAGGAAGCTTGGCTAGTTACTTTGGATCTCAAGGAGGCATACCTGCATGTCCCAATCAGACAGTCGTGCAGAAGATACCTCAGATTCATAGCAGGCTCAATGCATTACCAATTCTCTGCACTGCCCTTTGGCTTATCTACTGCGCCCAGGGTCTTCACAAAATGCCTGGCACCAGTAATTGCATTTTGCAGGCAAAATGGAATTCAAATATATCCCTACTTGGACGACTGCCTCATTCAAGCAGAGAGCAAGGACATTCTTCTAAAGCACCTGGCATTTGTAAAAAGATTGCTAATTTGCCTAGGGTACACAGTAAACGAAAAGAAATCAAAACTAGTGCCCTCTCAAGAGATAATATTCCTGGGTGCAAGCTTAAATACAACTGCCCAGATGGCTTATCTCACGCCAGACAAAAAAAGACAACTGACTCATTACTTTCAAATGATGGCAACAAAGACCCAGCTCCCTGCAAGAAAAAATCTGCAGGCCCTGGGCTTCATGGCATCCTGCATTCTACTAATTCCATATGCAAAACTGAATATGAGGAAACTACAATGGTATCTAAAAAGTGTTTGGACTCAGCATTGCCACAGCTTAGAGATGGTCATAATCTTGATTCCCTGCCTACAACAGGAGTTTCGATGGTGGTCCCAGGCCTGTCACCACAACAAGGGACAGCTTTTCACCTTACGTACAGCAAGGCAGACAATAACAACGGATGCATCAGATTATGCCTGGAGAGCACATATGGCAGGAAAATGTATTCAGGGTACGTGGTCCAAGGAACAAATGCATCTTCACATCAATCAGAAAGAGATGCTAGCTGTACAGAATGCTCTGACACCCTTCAAGGACCTAATACATCCAGGACAACTGTTAATAAAGACAGACCATACCACAGTTATGTGGTACATAAACAAGCAAGGGGGCACACATTCCTACCCCCTATGCAGACAAGCCATGACTTTGTGGAACACAGCACTGACCTACCAAGTACATCTGCAAGCACAAAAAATACACTGGCAGATGATCTAAGCAGAAATCTCATGGATCCTCACGAATGGAAACTAAATCCACAAGTGTTCAGCATGATAACAAGGAAATGGGGACGCCCAGACATAGATCTTTTTGTCTCCCCTCACAGTTGCCAAATGCAGAACTATTGCAAAAGAACTTATCACTCTCAAGCATGGAAAGTGGATGCTGTATCATTCAGCTGGAAAGGCCTGACAGTCTAAGCCTTCCCTCTGATGCCTCTTCTCACCAAGGTGCTACTAAAAGTCAGACAAGAAAGGCCAAAAATGATCCTGATTGCACCAGACTGGCCACGCCAGCACTGGTACCCAATCCTAAAGAGTTGTCCCAAGGCCCACCTTGGCCTTTACCTCAAATCCCTCATCATCTGACACAACAAAATAATCAGATTCTACACAGTCAACTCAGAACCTTAAACCTGGCAGCATGGCAGATAATGTAGCCACTCAGACTGCACCTCTCTCTAAAGCTGTTGTGGATGTTATTGTGGAAGCCAGGAGGCCCAGCACTAGGAAATCTTATGCAGAAAAATGGAAGAGATTCTGTGCTTGGAACCAGGCACAAGGACTTGAACCATGTGTCCCTAATATACCTCAGATTTTGCAATACCTAACTGAGATGTTGGACAAAGGCCTATCCTTTTCATCTATTAAGATCCATGCCTCTGCCATTTCAGCTCATTACAATACGGATCCTCCTATTTTTTCACATCCTCTACTACGACAGTACCTCAGAGGGGCAAAAAATATCAGGCCCCCAAGGAGAGCACTAGTACCTACTTGAGACTTCAGTTTTGTTTTAGAAAAACTAACACTGTCTCCTTTTGAACTAGCCAGCACAGCTGATCTAAAATTCTTGTCATGGAAAACTGCTCTGCTCCTAGTAATAACTTCAGCAAGAAGAGTCTCAGAGTTACAGGCATTGATGGCTGTGGAACCTTTCCTCATTTTTCATCAGGACAGGGTTTCGCTTAGGACAAACCCAACATTCATGCCAAAAGTGGTCTCCAATGTGGCCTTAAACCAAACCATTCATTTACCTACTTTCTACCCAAATCCCTAGAATAAAGGGGAAAGACTTTTGCACTCTTTGGATAAACACAGGCAGCTACGATTCTACTTTTTTCCAAACAAAAGCTTTCAGAAAAACTGAGCAACTGTTTGTAGCATATGCTCCAGGATCCCAAGGAAAGCCTGTTACAAAGCAGACAATCTCCAAATGGATAGGACACTGCATCCGCTTCTTTTATGCACAACATGGCAAATCTGTGCCTAAGGACATTAGACCTCATTACACCAGAGCAGCAGCCACTTCAGCAGCTTTCCTCAGAGGAGTACCAACCAAAGACATTTTAGAAGTTGCAACCTGGAGCTCAGTGCACACTTTCACCAAGCACTACCACTTACCTCTCTACTCCAAATCCAGAGCAGGCTTTGCCACTGCAGTTCTGCAGGGCTTGTTAGCCTCGCCAAATCCAATTTAGACCCAGCCACCCAACCTCAGCTTTGGGATTCTACCCAAGTGTAATGACTGCAACAGTGAAACACTATGAACATAGTACAGTTGTGTACCTACCATAAATGTGGATGTTCGAGTGTATTCACTGTTGCAGTCCAGGTTACCCACCCACCATCCCCCTTTTCTTTGCTGGGACATTTCTGTACTTCTCATCTCTATACAACCTATGTGGTGTATTTGCTTGTAGTTGAAGGAAATGTTTATAGTAATATATGCACGTTTTTTTGGCATATTTTTATCTTTACAGCCTTCCTATCTGGGGGCACCTGACATCTGGGGCAAGAAAAACTGAAGAAAATGGCGTCGGTTGCAACTTTTATACCCCTGGCGCACTGACGTCAGGGAAGAAGCGACAGCAACCGACACCGGACCAAGACTTTGGAACTCGGGCCAACTGCGGGTCGCCTGCCAGCAGGATAACCCAAGTGTAATGACTGCAACAGTGAATACACTCGAACATCTACATTTATGGTAGGTACACAACTGTACTTTTTGTGTAATGTATTATATTTACCATGTCATATTAAGAATGGATAGATGACTACAACTGGTTTTATTTAGAATGAAAAACTGAAAAACTGTCAGCTGGCTGATCGGCTTTCAACCATAAAATAAATTTAAATTTTCATGCTTTCCGTGTATGGAAATGTGTTTAATTCATAGTCGATTTATATCAAACCTTATAATTAATCTGGCTTAACTGTCTTATTTTCATAAAATGTGATTGTTTGCTGTTTGTTAATCAAGTCATTTCAATTAACTGCTGACTGGCACAAGTTATTCAGAACTGCACCCCTGTCACATTGTTAACATGACTTAACTTCCGTCATCCATTATCATAAGTAAATCCCTAGCTGTGGGCTTTTCAACCACAACCATGGAATGATACTGAATTTTGTCCAGTTTTGCATACTATAGATCTCCAAGCTGGAATACTGCAGCCCGTATTCCCTGAGTATCTTTCAATAGCAAATGCCCATTTCCCTTCTTCATGCATATAAACTGTTGGTCATCTGTTGTTTTGTTTTCATTGTAGTCTTCTACCTTTAGAAAACAATAATATTTCATGTAAAGGCTGTTTTCAGTGCTTTATTGTTAATAAAAATCTTAATTTCTTCACAGAACTTTAATAGCTAGTTTCAAAGGTGTATATGCTCGAGGGATTTTTATATTTTAGTGCATGTTCTGTTTAGGAGCCATTTATTTCAAATTCTTCTTTTGCCAAAGAATGTTCTAGAATTGGAGAAAGTCAGCCATTGTATTCTGGATCTCCATTATATCAGAATAGAGTGGGCA